>NW_027635059.1:0-22000 GCF_949748355.1 Melanostigma gelatinosum | reverse complement strand
TACTTTGGGAAAAAAAATATTTTTTTAGTTACTTTGGAAAAAAAAATATTTTTTTAGTTACTTTGGAAAAAAAAATATTTTTTTAGTTACTTTGGGAAAAAAATATTTTTTTAGTTACTTTGGAAAAAAAAATATTTTTTTACTTACTTTGGAAAAAAAAATATTTTTTTAGTTACTTTGGAAAAAAAAATATTTTTTTAGTTACTTTGGAAAAAAAAATATTTTTTTAGTTACTTTGGGAAAAAAATATTTTTTTAGTTACTTTGGGGAAAAAAATAATTTTTTAGTTACTTTGGAAAACATTTTTTTTTTTTAGTTACTTTGGAAAAAAAAATATTTTTTTAGTTTCTTTGGAAAAAAAAATATTTTTTTAGTTACTTTGGAAAAAAAAATATTTTTTTAGTTACTTTGGAAAAAGAAATATTTTTTTAGTTACTTTGGGAAAAAAAATATTTTTTTAGTTACTTTGGAAAAAAAAATATTTTTTTAGTTACTTTGGAAAAAAAAATATTTTTTTAGTTATTTTGGAAAAAAAAATATTTTTTTAGTTACTTTGGGAAAAAAAATATTTTTTTAGTTACTTTGGAAAAAAAAATATTTTTTTAGTTATTTTGGAAAAAAAAATATTTTTTTAGTTACTTTGGGAAAAAAAATATTTTTTTAGTTACTTTGGAAAAAAAAATATTTTTTTAGTTACTTTGGAAAAAAAAATATTTTTTTAGTTACTTTGGAAAAAAAATATTTTTTTAGTTACTTTGGAAAAAAAAAATATTTTTTTAGTTACTTTGGAAAAAAAAATATTTTTTTAGTTTCTTTGGAAAAAAAAATATTTTTTTAGTTACTTTGGAAAAAAAAATATTTTTTTAGTTACTTTGGGAAAAAAAATATTTTTTTAGTTACTTTGGAAAAAGAAATATTTTTTTAGTTACTTTGGGAAAAAAAATATTTTTTTAGTTACTTTGGAAAAAAAAATATTTTTTTAGTTACTTTGGAAAAAAAAATATTTTTTTAGTTACTTTGGAAAAAAAAATATTTTTTTAGTTACTTTGGAAAAAGAAAATTTTTTTAGTTACTTTGGAAAAAAAAATATTTTTTTCGTTACTTTGGAAAAAAAAATATTTTTTTAGTTACTTTGGGAAAAAAAATATTTTTTTAGTTACTTTGGAAAAAAAAATATTTTTTTAGTTACTTTGGAAAAAAAAATATTTTTTTAGTTACTTTGGAAAAAAAAATATTTTTTTAGTTACTTTGGAAAAAAAAATATTTTTTTAGTTACTTTGGAAAAAAAAATATTTTTTTAGTTACTTTGGAAAAAAAAATATTTTTTTAGTTACTTTGGAAAAAAAAATATTTTTTTAGTTACTTTGGAAAAAAAAAAAATTTTTAGTTACTTTGGAAAAAAAAATATTTTTTTAGTTTCTTTGGAAATTTTTTTTTTTTTTTAATTACTTTGGAAAAAAAAAAATTTTTTAGTTACTTTGGAAAAAAAATTTTTTTTTTAGTTACTTTGGAAAAAAAAAATATTTTTTTAGTTACTTTGGAAAAAAAAATATTTTTTTAGTTTCTTTGGAAAAAAAAATATTTTTTTAGTTACTTTGGAAAAAAAAATATTTTTTTAGTTACTTTGGAAAAAAAAATATTTTTTTAGTTACTTTGGAAAAAAAATATTTTTTTAGTTACTTTGGAAAAAAAAATATTTTTTTAGTTTCTTTGGGGAAAAAAATATTTTTTTAGTTACTTTGGAAAAAAAAATATTTTTTTAGTTACTTTGGAAAAAAAATATTTTTTTAGTTACTTTGGAAAAAAAAATATTTTTTTAGTTACTTTGGAAAAAAAAATATTTTTTTAGTTTCTTTGGAAAAAAAATAATATTTTTTTAGTTACTTTGGAAAAAAAAATATTTTTTTAGTTACTTTGGAAAAAAAAATATTTTTTTAGTTACTTTGGAAAAAAAAATATTTTTTTAGTTACTTTGGAAAAAAAAATATTTTTTTAGTTACTTTGGAAAAAAAAATATTTTTTTAGTTACTTTGGAAAAAAAAAAATTTTTTAGTTACTTTGGAAAAAAAAATATTTTTTTAGTTACTTTGGAAAAAAAAATATTTTTTTAGTTACTTTGGGAAAAAAATATTTTTTTAGTTACTTTGGAAAAAAAAATATTTTTTTAGTTACTTTGGAAAAAAAAAATATTTTTTTAGTTACTTTGGAAAAAAAAATATTTTTTTAGTTACTTTGGAAAAAAAAATATTTTTTTAGTTACTTTGGGGAAAAAAAATAATTTTTTAGTTACTTTGGAAAAAAAAATTTTTTTTTTTAGTTACTTTGGAAAAAAAAATATTTTTTTAGTTTCTTTGGAAAAAAAAATATTTTTTTAGTTACTTTGGAAAAAAAATATTTTTTTAGTTACTTTGGAAAAAGAAATATTTTTTTAGTTACTTTGGGGAAAAAAATATTTTTTTAGTTACTTTGGGAAAAAAAATATTTTTTTAGTTACTTTGGAAAAAAATATATTTTTTTAGTTATTTTGGAAAAAAAAATATTTTTTTAGTTACTTTGGAAAAAAAAATATTTTTTTAGTTACTTTGGAAAAAAAAATATTTTTTTAGTTACTTTGGAAAAAAAAATATTTTTTTAGTTACTTTGGAAAAAAAAATATTTTTTTAGTTACTTTGGAAAAAAAAAATATTTTTTTAGTTACTTTGGAAAAAAAAATATTTTTTTAGTTTCTTTGGAAAAAAAAATATTTTTTTAGTTACTTTGGAAAAAAAAATATTTTTTTAGTTACTTTGGGAAAAAAAATATTTTTTTAGTTACTTTGGAAAAAAAAATATTTTTTTAGTTACTTTGGAAAAAAAAATATTTTTTTAGTTACTTTGGAAAAAAAAATATTTTTTTAGTTACTTTGGAAAAAAAATATTTTTTTAGTTACTTTGGAAAAAAAAATATTTTTTTCGTTACTTTGGAAAAAAAAATATTTTTTTAGTTACTTTGGAAAAAAAAATATTTTTTTCGTTACTTTGGAAAAAAAAATATTTTTTTAGTTACTTTGGAAAAAAAAATTTTTTTTAGTTACTTTGGAAAAAAAAATATTTTTTTAGTTACTTTGGAAAAAAAAATATTTTTTTAGTTACTTTGGAAAAAAAAATATTTTTTTAGTTACTTTGGAAAAAAAAATATTTTTTAGTTACTTTGGAAAAAAAAATATTTTTTTAGTTTCTTTGGAAAAAAAATATATTTTTTAGTTACTTTGGAAAAAAAAATATTTTTTTAGTTTCTTTGGGAAAAAAAATATTTTTTTAGTTACTTTGGAAAAAAAAAATATTTTTTTAGTTACTTTGGGAAAAAAAATATTTTTTAGTTACTTTGGAAAAAAAAATATTTTTTTAGTTTCTTTGGAAAAAAAATATTTTTTTAGTTACTTTGGAAAAAAAATTATTTTTTTAGTTACTTTGGAAAAAAAAATATTTTTTTAGTTACTTTGGAAAAAAAAATATTTTTTTAGTTACTTTGGAAAAAAAAATATTTTTTTAGTTACTTTGGAAAAAAAAATATTTTTTTAGTTACTTTGGAAAAAAAAATATTTTTTTAGTTACTTTGGAAAAAAAAATATTTTTTTAGTTACTTTGGAAAAAAAAATATTTTTTTAGTTACTTTGGAAAAAAAAATATTTTTTAGTTACTTTGGAAAAAAAAATATTTTTTTAGTTTCTTTGGAAAATTTTTTTTTTTTTTAATTACTTTGGAAAATTTTTTTTTTTTTAGTTACTTTGGAAAAAAAAAAATTTTTTAGTTACTTTGGAAAAAAAATATATTTTTTTAGTTACTTTGGAAAAAAAAATATTTTTTTAGTTACTTTGGAAACAAAAATATTTTTTTAGTTACTTTGGAAAAAAAATATTTTTTTAGTTACTTTGGAAAAAAAAATATTTTTTTAGTTACTTTGGAAAAAAAAATATTTTTTTAGTTACTTTGGAAAAAAAAATATTTTTTTAGTTACTTTGGAAAAAAAATATTTTTTTAGTTACTTTGGAAAAAAAAATATTTTTTTAGTTTCTTTGGGAAAAAAAATATTTTTTTAGTTACTTTGGAAAAAAAAATATTTTTTTAGTTACTTTGGAAAAAAAATATTTTTTTAGTTACTTTGGAAAAAAAAATATTTTTTTAGTTTCTTTGGAAAAAAAAAATATTTTTTTAGTTACTTTGGAAAAAAAATATTTTTTTAGTTACTTTGGAAAAAATATATTTTTTTAGTTACTTTGGAAAAAAAAATATTTTTTTAGTTACTTTGGAAAAAAAAATATTTTTTTAGTTACTTTGGAAAAAAAAATATTTTTTTAGTTACTTTGGAAAAAAAAATATTTTTTTAGTTACTTTGGGAAAAAAATATTTTTTTAGTTACTTTGGAAAAAAAAATATTTTTTTAGTTACTTTGGAAAAATAAAATATTTTTTTAGTTACTTTGGAAAAAAAAATATTTTTTTAGTTACTTTGGAAAAAAAAATATTTTTTTAGTTACTTTGGGAAAAAAATATTTTTTTAGTTACTTTGGGAAAAAAAAAAATTTTAGTTACTTTGGAAAACATTTTTTTTTTTTAGTTACTTTGGAAAAAAAAATATTTTTTTAGTTTCTTTGGAAAAAAAAATATTTTTTTAGTTACTTTGGAAAAAAAAATATTTTTTTAGTTACTTTGGAAAAAGAAATATTTTTTTAGTTACTTTGGGAAAAAAAATATTTTTTTAGTTACTTTGGAAAAAAAAATATTTTTTTAGTTACTTTGGAAAAAAAAATATTTTTTTAGTTATTTTGGAAAAAAAAATATTTTTTTAGTTACTTTGGGAAAAAAAATATTTTTTTAGTTACTTTGGAAAAAAAAATATTTTTTTAGTTACTTTGGAAAAAGAAATATTTTTTTAGTTACTTTGGGAAAAAAAATATTTTTTTAGTTACTTTGGGAAAAAAAATATTTTTTTAGTTACTTTGGAAAAAAAAATATTTTTTTAGTTATTTTGGAAAAAAAAATATTTTTTTAGTTACTTTGGAAAAAAAAATATTTTTTTAGTTACTTTGGAAAAAAAAATATTTTTTTAGTTACTTTGGAAAAAGAAATATTTTTTTAGTTACTTTGGGAAAAAAAATATTTTTTTAGTTACTTTGGGAAAAAAAATATTTTTTTAGTTACTTTGGAAAAAAAAATATTTTTTTAGTTATTTTGGAAAAAAAAATATTTTTTTAGTTACTTTGGGAAAAAAAATATTTTTTTAGTTACTTTGGAAAAAAAAATATTTTTTTAGTTACTTTGGAAAAAAAAATATTTTTTTAGTTACTTTGGAAAAAAAATATTTTTTTAGTTACTTTGGAAAAAAAAAATATTTTTTTAGTTACTTTGGAAAAAAAAATATTTTTTTAGTTTCTTTGGAAAAAAAAATATTTTTTTAGTTACTTTGGAAAAAAAAATATTTTTTTAGTTACTTTGGGAAAAAAAATATTTTTTTAGTTACTTTGGAAAAAGAAATATTTTTTTAGTTACTTTGGGAAAAAAAATATTTTTTTAGTTACTTTGGAAAAAAAAATATTTTTTTAGTTACTTTGGAAAAAAAAATATTTTTTTAGTTACTTTGGAAAAAAAAATATTTTTTTAGTTACTTTGGAAAAAAAATATTTTTTTAGTTACTTTGGAAAAAAATATATTTTTTTCGTTACTTTTGAAAAAAAAATATTTTTTTAGTTACTTTGGAAAAAAAAATATTTTTTTCGTTACTTTGGAAAAAAAAATATTTTTTTAGTTACTTTGGAAAAAAAAATATTTTTTTAGTTACTTTGGAAAAAAAAATATTTTTTTAGTTACTTTGGAAAAAAAATATTTTTTTAGTTACTTTGGAAAAAAAAATATTTTTTTAGTTACTTTGGAAAAAAAAAATATTTTTTTAGTTACTTTGGAAAAAAAAATATTTTTTTAGTTTCTTTGGAAAAAAAAATATTTTTTTAGTTACTTTGGAAAAAAAAATATTTTTTTAGTTACTTTGGGAAAAAAAATATTTTTTTAGTTACTTTGGAAAAAGAAATATTTTTTTAGTTACTTTGGGAAAAAAAATATTTTTTTAGTTACTTTGGAAAAAAAAATATTTTTTTAGTTACTTTGGAAAAAAAAATATTTTTTTAGTTACTTTGGAAAAAAAAATATTTTTTTAGTTACTTTGGAAAAAAAATATTTTTTTAGTTACTTTGGAAAAAAATATATTTTTTTCGTTACTTTGGAAAAAAAAATATTTTTTTAGTTACTTTGGAAAAAAAAATATTTTTTTCGTTACTTTGGAAAAAAAAATATTTTTTTAGTTACTTTGGAAAAAAAAATATTTTTTTAGTTACTTTGGAAAAAAAAATATTTTTTTAGTTACTTTGGAAAAAAAATATTTTTTTAGTTACTTTGGAAAAAAAAATATTTTTTTAGTTACTTTGGAAAAAAAAATATTTTTTTAGTTACTTTGGAAAAAAAAATATTTTTTTAGTTACTTTGGAAAAAAAAATATTTTTTTAGTTACTTTGGAAAAAAAAATATTTTTTTAGTTACTTTGGAAAAAAAAATATTTTTTAGTTACTTTGGAAAAAAAAATATTTTTTTAGTTTCTTTGGAAAAAAAATATTTTTTTTAGTTACTTTGGAAAAAAAAATATTTTTTTAGTTTCTTTGGGAAAAAAAATATTTTTTTAGTTACTTTGGAAAAAAAAAATATTTTTTTAGTTACTTTGGGAAAAAAAATATTTTTTTAGTTACTTTGGAAAAAAAAATATTTTTTTAGTTTCTTTGGAAAAAAAAATATTTTTTTAGTTACTTTGGAAAAAAAAATATTTTTTTAGTTACTTTGGAAAAAGAAATATTTTTTTAGTTACTTTGGAAAAAAAAATATTTTTTTAGTTACTTTGGGAAAAAAATATTTTTTTAGTTACTTTGGGAAAAAAAATAATTTTTTAGTTACTTTGGAAAAAATTTTTTTTTTTTAGTTACTTTGGAAAAAAAAATATTTTTTTAGTTTCTTTGGAAAAAAATTTTTTTTTTTAGTTACTTTGGAAAAAAAAATATTTTTTTAGTTACTTTGGAAAAAGAAATATTTTTTTAGTTACTTTGGGAAAAAAAATATTTTTTTAGTTACTTTGGAAAAAAAAATATTTTTTTAGTTACTTTGGAAAAAAAAATATTTTTTTAGTTATTTTGGAAAAAAAAATATTTTTTTAGTTACTTTGGAAAAAAAAATATTTTTTTAGTTACTTTGGAAAAAAAAATATTTTTTTAGTTACTTTGGAAAAAGAAATATTTTTTTAGTTACTTTGGGAAAAAAAATATTTTTTTAGTTACTTTGGGAAAAAAAATATTTTTTTAGTTACTTTGGAAAAAAAAATATTTTTTTAGTTATTTTGGAAAAAAAAATATTTTTTTAGTTACTTTGGAAAAAAAAATATTTTTTTAGTTACTTTGGAAAAAAAAATATTTTTTTAGTTACTTTGGAAAAAGAAATATTTTTTTAGTTACTTTGGGAAAAAAAATATTTTTTTAGTTACTTTGGGAAAAAAAATATTTTTTTAGTTACTTTGGAAAAAAAAATATTTTTTTAGTTATTTTGGAAAAAAAATATTTTTTTAGTTACTTTGGAAAAAAAAATATTTTTTTAGTTACTTTGGAAAAAAAAATATTTTTTTAGTTACTTTGGAAAAAAAAATATTTTTTTAGTTACTTTGGAAAAAAAAATATTTTTTTAGTTACTTTGGAAAAAAAAAATATTTTTTTAGTTACTTTGGAAAAAAAATATTTTTTTAGTTTCTTTGGAAAAAAAAATATTTTTTTAGTTACTTTGGAAAAAAAAATATTTTTTTAGTTACTTTGGGAAAAAAATATTTTTTTAGTTACTTTGGAAAAAGAAATATTTTTTTAGTTACTTTGGGAAAAAAAATATTTTTTTAGTTACTTTGGAAAAAAAAATATTTTTTTAGTTACTTTGGAAAAAAAAATATTTTTTTAGTTACTTTGGAAAAAAAAATATTTTTTTAGTTACTTTGGAAAAAAAATATTTTTTTAGTTACTTTGGAAAAAAAAATATTTTTTTCGTTACTTTGGAAAAAAAAATATTTTTTTAGTTACTTTGGAAAAAAAAATATTTTTTTCGTTACTTTGGAAAAAAAATATTTTTTTAGTTACTTTGGAAAAAAAAATATTTTTTTAGTTACTTTGGAAAAAAAAATATTTTTTTAGTTACTTTGGAAAAAAAATATTTTTTTAGTTACTTTGGAAAAAAAAATATTTTTTTAGTTACTTTGGAAAAAAAAATATTTTTTTAGTTACTTTGGAAAAAAAAATATTTTTTTAGTTACTTTGGAAAAAAAAAATATTTTTTTAGTTACTTTGGAAAAAAAAATATTTTTTTAGTTACTTTGGAAAAAAAAATATTTTTTAGTTACTTTGGAAAAAAAAATATTTTTTTAGTTTCTTTGGAAAAAAAATATTTTTTTTAGTTACTTTGGAAAAAAAATATTTTTTTAGTTTCTTTGGGAAAAAAAATATTTTTTTAGTTACTTTGGAAAAAAAATATATTTTTTTAGTTACTTTGGGAAAAAAAATATTTTTTTAGTTACTTTGGAAAAAAAAATATTTTTTTAGTTTCTTTGGAAAAAAAAATATTTTTTTAGTTACTTTGGAAAAAAAATTATTTTTTTAGTTACTTTGGAAAAAAAAATATTTTTTTAGTTACTTTGGAAAAAAAAATATTTTTTTAGTTACTTTGGAAAAAAAAATATTTTTTTAGTTACTTTGGAAAAAAAAATATTTTTTTAGTTACTTTGGAAAAAAAAAAATTTTTTTAGTTACTTTGGAAAAAAAAATATTTTTTTAGTTACTTTGGAAAAAAAAATATTTTTTTAGTTACTTTGGAAAAAAAAATATTTTTTAGTTACTTTGGAAAAAAAAAAATTTTTTTAGTTACTTTGGAAAAAAAAATATTTTTTTAGTTACTTTGGAAAAAAAATATTTTTTTAGTTACTTTGGGAAAAAAAATATTTTTTTAGTTACTTTGGAAAAAAAAATATTTTTTTAGTTACTTTGGAAAAAAAAATATTTTTTTAGTTACTTTGGAAAAAAAAATATTTTTTTAGTTACTTTGGAAAAAAAAATATTTTTTTAGTTACTTTGGAAAAAAAAATATTTTTTAGTTACTTTGGAAAAAAAAATATTTTTTTAGTTTCTTTGGAAAAAAAATATTTTTTTTAGTTACTTTGGAAAAAAAAATATTTTTTTAGTTTCTTTGGAAAAAAAAATATTTTTTTAGTTACTTTGGAAAAAAAATTATTTTTTTAGTTACTTTGGAAAAAAAAATATTTTTTTTAGTTACTTTGGAAAAAAAAATATTTTTTTAGTTACTTTGGAAAAAAAAATATTTTTTTAGTTACTTTGGAAAAAAAAATATTTTTTTAGTTACTTTGGAAAAAAAAATATTTTTTTAGTTACTTTGGAAAAAAAAATATTTTTTAGTTACTTTGGAAAAAAAAATATTTTTTTAGTTTCTTTGGAAAAATTTTTTTTTTTTTAATTACTTTGGAAATTTTTTTTTTTTTTAGTTACTTTGGAAAAAAAAAATTTTTTTTAGTTACTTTGGAAAAAAAAAATTTTTTTTTAGTTACTTTGGAAAAAAAAATATTTTTTTAGTTACTTTGGAAAAAAAAATATTTTTTTAGTTTCTTTGGAAAAAAAAAATATTTTTTTAGTTACTTTGGAAAAAAAATATTTTTTTAGTTACTTTGGAAAAAAAAATATTTTTTTAGTTACTTTGGAAAAAAAAATATTTTTTTAGTTACTTTGGAAAAAAAAATATTTTTTTAGTTACTTTTGAAAAAAAAATATTTTTTTAGTTACTTTGGAAAAAAAATATTTTTTTAGTTACTTTGGAAAAAAAAATATTTTTTTAGTTACTTTGGAAAAAAAAATATTTTTTTAGTTACTTTGGGAAAAAAATATTTTTTTAGTTACTTTGGAAAAAAAAATATTTTTTTAGTTACTTTGGAAAAAAAAAATATTTTTTTAGTTACTTTGGAAAAAAAAATATTTTTTTAGTTACTTTGGAAAAAAAAATATTTTTTTAGTTACTTTGGGAAAAAAATATTTTTTTAGTTACTTTGGGAAAAAAAATAATTTTTTAGTTACTTTGGAAAAAAATTTTTTTTTTTAGTTACTTTGGAAAAAAAAATATTTTTTTAGTTTCTTTGGAAAAAGAAATATTTTTTTAGTTACTTTGGGAAAAAAAATATTTTTTTAGTTACTTTGGAAAAAAAAATATTTTTTTAGTTACTTTGGAAAAAAAAATATTTTTTTAGTTATTTTGGAAAAAAAAATATTTTTTTAGTTACTTTGGAAAAAAAAATATTTTTTTAGTTACTTTGGAAAAAAAAATGTTTTTTTAGTTACTTTGGAAAAAAAAATATTTTTTTAGTTACTTTGGAAAAAAAAATATTTTTTTAGTTACTTTGGAAAAAAAAATATTTTTTTAGTTTCTTTGGAAAAAAAAATATATTTTTTTTAGTTACTTTGGGAAAAAAAATATTTTTTTAGTTTCTTTGGAAAAAAAATATTTTTTTAGTTACTTTGGAAAAAAAAATATTTTTTTAGTTACTTTGGAAAAAAAAATATTTTTTTAGTTACTTTGGAAAAAAAAATATTTTTTTAGTTACTTTGGAAAAAAAATATTTTTTTAGTTACTTTGGAAAAAAAAATATTTTTTTAGTTACTTTGGAAAAAAAAATATTTTTTTAGTTTCTTTGGAAAAAAAAATAATTTTTTTTTAGTTACTTTGGGAAAAAAAATATTTTTTTAGTTTCTTTGGAAAAAAAAATATTTTTTTTGTTACTTTGGAAAAAAAAATATTTTTTTAGTTACTTTGGAAAAAAAAATATTTTTTTAGTTACTTTGGAAAAAAAATATTTTTTTAGTTACTTTGGAAAAAAAATATTTTTTTAGTTACTTTGGAAAAAAAATATTTTTTTAGTTACTTTGGAAAAAAAAATATTTTTTTAGTTACTTTGGAAAAAAAAATATTTTTTTAGTTACTTTGGAAAAAAAAATATTTTTTTAGTTACTTTGGAAAAAAAATATTTTTTTAGTTTCTTTGGAAAAAATTTTTTTTTTTTTTAGTTACTTTGGGAAAAAAAATATTTTTTTAGTTTCTTTGGAAAAAAAAATATTTTTTTAGTTACTTTGGAAAAAAATTATTTTTTTAGTTACTTTGGAAAAAAAAATATTTTTTTAGTTACTTTGGAAAAAAAATATTTTTTTAGTTACTTTGGAAAAAAAAACATTTTTTTAGTTATTTTGGAAAAAAAAATATTTTTTTAGTTACTTTGGAAAAAAAATATTTTTTTAGTTACTTTGGAAAAAAAAATATTTTTTTAGTTACTTTGGAAAAAAAAATATTTTTTTAGTTACTTTGGAAAAAAAATATATATTTTTAGTTACTTTGGAAAAAAGAATATTTTTTAGTTACTTTGGAAAAAAAAATATTTTTTTAGTTTCTTTGGAAAAAAAATATATTTTTTAGTTACTTTGGAAAAAAAAATATTTTTTTAGTTTCTTTGGGAAAAAAAATATTTTTTTAGTTACTTTGGAAAAAAAAAATATTTTTTTAGTTACTTTGGGAAAAAAAATATTTTTTTAGTTACTTTTGAAAAAAAAATATTTTTTTAGTTACTTTGGAAAAAAAATATTTTTTTAGTTACTTTGGAAAAAAATATATTTTTTTAGTTACTTTGGAAAAAAAAATTTTTTTTAGTTACTTTGGGAAAAAAATATTTTTTTAGTTACTTTGGAAAAAAAAATATTTTTTAGTTACTTTGGAAAAAAAAATTTTTTTTTTAGTTACTTTGGAAAAAAAAATATTTTTTTAGTTACTTTGGAAAAAAAAATATTTTTTTAGTTTCTTTGGAAAAAAAAAATATTTTTTTAGTTACTTTGGAAAAAAAATATTTTTTTAGTTACTTTGGAAAAAAAAATATTTTTTTAGTTACTTTGGAAAAAAAATATTTTTTTAGTTACTTTGGAAAAAAAAATATTTTTTTAGTTACTTTTGAAAAAAAAAATATTTTTTTAGTTACTTTGGAAAAAAAATATTTTTTTAGTTACTTTGGAAAAAAAAATATTTTTTTAGTTACTTTGGAAAAAAAAATATTTTTTTAGTTACTTTGGGAAAAAAATATTTTTTTAGTTACTTTGGAAAAAAAAATATTTTTTTAGTTACTTTGGAAAAAAAAAATATTTTTTTAGTTACTTTGGAAAAAAAAATATTTTTTTAGTTACTTTGGAAAAAAAAATATTTTTTTAGTTACTTTGGGAAAAAAATATTTTTTTAGTTACTTTGGGAAAAAAAAAAATTTTTTAGTTACTTTGGAAAAAATTTTTTTTTTTTAGTTACTTTGGAAAAAAAAATATTTTTTTAGTTTCTTTGGAAAAAAAAATATTTTTTTAGTTACTTTGGAAAAAAAAATATTTTTTTAGTTACTTTGGAAAAAGAAATATTTTTTTAGTTACTTTGGGAAAAAAAATATTTTTTTAGTTACTTTGGAAAAAAAAATATTTTTTTAGTTACTTTGGAAAAAAAAATATTTTTTTAGTTATTTTGGAAAAAAAAATATTTTTTTAGTTACTTTGGAAAAAAAAATATTTTTTTAGTTACTTTGGAAAAAAAAATGTTTTTTTAGTTACTTTGGAAAAAAAAATATTTTTTTAGTTACTTTGGAAAAAAAAATATTTTTTTAGTTACTTTGGAAAAAAAAATATTTTTTTAGTTTCTTTGGAAAAAAAAATATATATTTTTTAGTTACTTTGGGAAAAAAAATATTTTTTTAGTTTCTTTGGAAAAAAAAATATTTTTTTAGTTACTTTGGAAAAAAAAATATTTTTTTAGTTACTTTGGAAAAAAAAATATTTTTTTAGTTACTTTGGAAAAAAAAATATTTTTTTAGTTACTTTGGAAAAAAAATATTTTTTTAGTTACTTTGGAAAAAAAAATATTTTTTTAGTTACTTTGGAAAAAAAAATATTTTTTTAGTTTCTTTGGAAAAAAAAAAAAATTTTTTTTAGTTACTTTGGGAAAAAAAATATTTTTTTAGTTTCTTTGGAAAAAAAAATATTTTTTTTGTTACTTTGGAAAAAAAAATATTTTTTTAGTTACTTTGGAAAAAAAAATATTTTTTTAGTTACTTTGGAAAAAAAATATTTTTTTAGTTACTTTGGAAAAAAAATATTTTTTTAGTTACTTTGGAAAAAAAAATATTTTTTTAGTTACTTTGGAAAAAAAAATATTTTTTTAGTTACTTTGGAAAAAAAAATATTTTTTTAGTTACTTTGGAAAAAAAAATATTTTTTTAGTTACTTTGGAAAAAAAAATATTTTTTTAGTTTCTTTGGAAAAATTTTTTTTTTTTTTAGTTACTTTGGGAAAAAAAATATTTTTTTAGTTTCTTTGGAAAAAAAAATATTTTTTTAGTTACTTTGGAAAAAAATTATTTTTTTAGTTACTTTGGAAAAAAAAATATTTTTTTAGTTACTTTGGAAAAAAAATATTTTTTTAGTTACTTTGGAAAAAAAAACATTTTTTTAGTTATTTTGGAAAAAAAAATATTTTTTTAGTTACTTTGGAAAAAAAATATTTTTTTAGTTACTTTGGAAAAAAAAATATTTTTTTAGTTACTTTGGAAAAAAAAATATTTTTTTAGTTACTTTGGAAAAAAAAATATATTTTTAGTTACTTTGGAAAAAAGAATATTTTTTAGTTACTTTGGAAAAAAAAATATTTTTTTAGTTTCTTTGGAAAAAAAATATATTTTTTAGTTACTTTGGAAAAAAAAATATTTTTTTAGTTTCTTTGGGAAAAAAAATATTTTTTTAGTTACTTTGGAAAAAAAAAATATTTTTTTAGTTACTTTGGGAAAAAAAATATTTTTTTAGTTACTTTGGGAAAAAAAATATTTTTTTAGTTACTTTGGAAAAAAAAATATTTTTTTAGTTTCTTTGGAAAAAAAAATATTTTTTTAGTTACTTTGGAAAAAAAATTATTTTTTTAGTTACTTTGGAAAAAAAAATATTTTTTTAGTTACTTTGGAAAAAAAAATATTTTTTTAGTTTCTTTGGAAAAAAAAAATATTTTTTTAGTTACTTTGGAAAAAAAAAAATTTTTTAGTTACTTTGGAAAAAAAAAATATTTTTTTAGTTACTTTGGAAAAAAAAATATTTTTTTAGTTACTTTGGAAAAAAAAATATTTTTTTAGTTACTTTGGAAAAAAAAATATTTTTTTAGTTACTTTGGAAAAAAAAAATATTTTTTTAGTTACTTTGGAAAAAAAAATATTTTTTTAGTTACTTTGGAAAAAAAAATATTTTTTTAGTTACTTTGGGAAAAAAATATTTTTTTAGTTACTTTGGAAAAAAAAATATTTTTTTAGTTACTTTGGAAAAAAAATATATTTTTTTAGTTACTTTGGAAAAAAAAATATTTTTTTAGTTACTTTGGGAAAAAAAATATTTTTTTAGTTACTTTGGAAAAAAAAATATTTTTTTAGTTTCTTTGGAAAAAAAAATATTTTTTTAGTTACTTTGGAAAAAAAAATATTTTTTTAGTTACTTTGGAAAAAAAAATATTTTTTTAGTTACTTTGGGAAAAAAAATATTTTTTTAGTTACTTTGGAAAAAAAAATATTTTTTTTAGTTTCTTTGGAAAAAAAAATATTTTTTTAGTTACTTTGGAAAAAAAAATATTTTTTTAGTTACTTTGGAAAAAAAAATATTTTTTTAGTTACTTTGGAAAAAAAAATATTTTTTTAGTTACTTTGGAAAAAAAAAATTTTTTTTAGTTACTTTGGAAAAAAAAATATTTTTTTAGTTACTTTGGAAAAAAAAATATTTTTTTAGTTACTTTGGGAAAAAAATATTTTTTTAGTTACTTTGGAAAAAAAATATTTTTTTAGTTACTTTGGAAAAAAAAAATATTTTTTTAGTTACTTTGGAAAAAAAAATATTTTTTTAGTTACTTTGGAAAAAAAAATATTTTTTTAGTTACTTTGGGAAAAAAAATAATTTTTTAGTTACTTTGGAAAAAAAAAAATTTTTTTAGTTACTTTGGAAAAAAAAATATTTTTTTAGTTTCTTTGGAAAAAAAAATATTTTTTTAGTTACTTTGGAAAAAAAAATATTTTTTTAGTTACTTTGGAAAAAAAAATATTTTTTTAGTTACTTTGGAAAAAAAAATATTTTTTTAGTTTCTTTGGAAAAAGAAATATTTTTTTAGTTACTTTGGGAAAAAAATATTTTTTTAGTTACTTTGGAAAAAAAAATATTTTTTTAGTTACTTTGGAAAAAAAAATATTTTTTTAGTTACTTTGGAAAAAAAAATATTTTTTTAGTTACTTTGGAAAAAAAAATATTTTTTTAGTTACTTTGGAAAAAAAAATATTTTTTTAGTTACTTTGGAAAAAAAATTTTTTTTTAGTTACTTTGGAAAAAAAAATATTTTTTTAGTTACTTTGGAAAAAAAAATATTTTTTTAGTTACTTTGGAAAAAAAATATTTTTTTAGTTACTTTGGAAAAAAAAATATTTTTTTAGTTACTTTGGAAAAAAAAATATATTTTTCTAGTTACTTTGGAAAAAAAAATATTTTTTTAGTTACTTTGGAAAAAAAAATATTTTTTTAGTTACTTTGGGAAAAAAATATTTTTTTAGTTACTTTGGAAAAAAAAATATTTTTTTAGTTACTTTGGAAAAAAAATATATTTTTTTAGTTACTTTGGAAAAAAAATATTTTTTTAGTTACTTTGGAAAAAAAATATTTTTTTAGTTACTTTGGAAAAAAAAATATTTTTTTAGTTACTTTGGAAAAAAAAATATTTTTTTAGTTACTTTGGAAAAAAAAATATTTTTTTAGTTACTTTGGAAAAAAAAATATTTTTTTAGTTACTTTGGAAAAAAAAATATTTTTTTAGTTTCTTTGGAAAAAAAAATTTTTTTTTTTAGTTACTTTGGGAAAAAAAATATTTTTTTAGTTTCTTTGGAAAAAAAAATATTTTTTTAGTTACTTTGGAAAAAAATTATTTTTTTAGTTACTTTGGAAAAAAAAATATTTTTTTAGTTACTTTGGAAAAAAAAATATTTTTTTAGTTACTTTGGAAAAAAAAATATTTTTTTAGTTACTTTGGAAAAAAAAATATTTTTTTAGTTACTTTGGAAAAAAAAAAATTTTTTAGTTACTTTGGAAAAAAAAAATTTTTTTTAGTTTCTTTGGAAAAAATTTTTTTTTTAAAATTACTTTGGAAAAATTTTTTTTTTTTAGTTACTTTGGAAAAAAAAAATTTTTTTTAGTTACTTTGGAAAAAAAAAATATTTTTTTAGTTACTTTGGAAAAAAAAATATTTTTTTAGTTACTTTGGAAAAAAAAATATTTTTTTAGTTACTTTGGAAAAAAAAATATTTTTTTAGTTTCTTTGGAAAAAAAAATATTTTTTTAGTTACTTTGGAAAAAAAATATTTTTTTAGTTACTTTGGAAAAAAAATATTTTTTTAGTTACTTTGGAAAAAAAAATATTTTTTTCGTTACTTTGGAAAAAAAAATATTTTTTTAGTTACTTTGGAAAAAAAAATATTTTTTTCGTTACTTTGGAAAAAAAAATATTTTTTTAGTTACTTTGGAAAAAAAAATATTTTTTTAGTTACTTTGGAAAAAAAAATATTTTTTTAGTTACTTTGGAAAAAAAATATTTTTTTAGTTACTTTGGAAAAAAAAATATTTTTTTAGTTACTTTGGAAAAAAAAATATTTTTTTAGTTACTTTGGAAAAAAAAATATTTTTTTAGTTACTTTGGAAAAAAAAATATTTTTTTAGTTACTTTGGAAAAAAAAATATTTTTTTAGTTACTTTGGAAAAAAAAATATTTTTTAGTTACTTTGGAAAAAAAAATATTTTTTTAGTTTCTTTGGAAAAAAAATATTTTTTTTAGTTACTTTGGAAAAAAAATATTTTTTTAGTTTCTTTGGGAAAAAAAATATTTTTTTAGTTACTTTGGAAAAAAAAAATATTTTTTTAGTTACTTTGGGAAAAAAAATATTTTTTTAGTTACTTTGGAAAAAAAAATATTTTTTTAGTTTCTTTGGAAAAAAAAATATTTTTTTAGTTACTTTGGAAAAAAAATTATTTTTTTAGTTACTTTGGAAAAAAAAATATTTTTTTAGTTACTTTGGAAAAAAAAATATTTTTTTAGTTACTTTGGAAAATAAAATATTTTTTTAGTTACTTTGGAAAAAAAAATATTTTTTTAGTTACTTTGGAAAAAAAAATATTTTTTTAGTTACTTTGGAAAAAAAAATATTTTTTTAGTTACTTTGGAAAAAAAAATATTTTTTTAGTTACTTTGGAAAAAAAAATATTTTTTTAGTTACTTTGGAAAAAAAAATATTTTTTTAGTTACTTTGGAAAAAAAAATATTTTTTTAGTTACTTTGGAAAAAAAATATTTTTTTAGTTACTTTGGAAAAAAAAATATTTTTTTAGTTACTTTGGAAAAAAAAATATTTTTTTAGTTACTTTGGGAAAAAAAATATTTTTTTAGTTACTTTGGAAAAAAAAATATTTTTTTAGTTACTTTGGAAAAAAAAATATTTTTTTAGTTTCTTTGGAAAAAAAATATTTTTTTTAGTTACTTTGGAAAAAAAAATATTTTTTTAGTTTCTTTGGGAAAAAAAATATTTTTTTAGTTACTTTGGAAAAAAAAAATATTTTTTTAGTTACTTTGGGAAAAAAAATATTTTTTTAGTTACTTTGGAAAAAAAAATATTTTTTTAGTTTCTTTGGAAAAAAAAATATTTTTTTAGTTACTTTGGAAAAAAAATTATTTTTTTAGTTACTTTGGAAAAAAAAATATTTTTTTAGTTACTTTGGAAAAAAAAATATTTTTTTAGTTACTTTGGAAAAAAAAATATTTTTTTAGTTACTTTGGAAAAAAAAATATTTTTTTAGTTACTTTGGAAAAAAAAATATTTTTTTAGTTACTTTGGAAAAAAAAATATTTTTTTAGTTACTTTGGAAAAAAAAATATTTTTTTAGTTACTTTGGAAAAAAAAATATTTTTTAGTTACTTTGGAAAAAAAAATATTTTTTTAGTTTCTTTGGAAAATTTTTTTTTTTTTTAATTACTTTGGAAAAAAAAATTTTTTTAGTTACTTTGGAAAAAAAAATTTTTTTTTAGTTACTTTGGAAAAAAAAAATATTTTTTTAGTTACTTTGGAAAAAAAAATATTTTTTTAGTTACTTTGGAAACAAAAATATTTTTTTAGTTACTTTGGAAAAAAAAATATTCTTTTAGTTACTTTGGAAAAAAAAATATTTTTTTAGTTACTTTGGAAAAAAAAATATTTTTTTAGTTACTTTGGAAAAAAAAATATTTTTTTAGTTACTTTGGAAAAAAAATATTTTTTTAGTTACTTTGGAAAAAAAAATATTTTTTTAGTTTCTTTGGGAAAAAAAATATTTTTTTAGTTACTTTGGAAAAAAAAATATTTTTTTAGTTACTTTGGAAAAAAAAATATTTTTTTAGTTACTTTGGAAAAAAAAAATATTTTTTTAGTTACTTTGGAAAAAAAAATATTTTTTTAGTTACTTTGGAAAAAAAAATATTTTTTTAGTTACTTTGGGAAAAAAAATATTTTTTTAGTTACTTTGGGAAAAAAAATAATTTTTTAGTTACTTTGGAAAAAAAATATTTTTTTAGTTTCTTTGGAAAAAAAAATATTTTTTTAGTTACTTTGGAAAAAAAAATATTTTTTTAGTTACTTTGGAAAAAAAAATATTTTTTTAGTTACTTTGGAAAAAAAAATATTTTTTTAGTTACTTTGGAAAAAAAATATTTTTTTAGTTACTTTGGAAAAAAAAATATTTTTTTAGTTACTTTGGAAAAAAAAATATTTTTTTAGTTTCTTTGGAAAAAAAAAAAATTTTTTTTAGTTACTTTGGGAAAAAAAATATTTTTTTAGTTTCTTTGGAAAAAAAAATATTTTTTTTGTTACTTTGGAAAAAAAAATATTTTTTTAGTTACTTTGGAAAAAAAAATATTTTTTTAGTTACTTTGGAAAAAAAATATTTTTTTAGTTACTTTGGAAAAAAAATATTTTTTTAGTTACTTTGGAAAAAAAAATATTTTTTTAGTTACTTTGGAAAAAAAAATATTTTTTTAGTTACTTTGGAAAAAAAAATATTTTTTTAGTTACTTTGGAAAAAAAAATATTTTTTTAGTTACTTTGGAAAAAAAAATATTTTTTTAGTTTCTTTGGAAAAAAAAATATTTTTTTAGTTACTTTGGAAAAAAATTATTTTTTTAGTTACTTTGGAAAAAAAAATATTTTTTTAGTTACTTTGGAAAAAAAATATTTTTTTAGTTACTTTGGAAAAAAAAACATTTTTTTAGTTATTTTGGAAAAAAAAATATTTTTTTAGTTACTTTGGAAAAAAAATATTTTTTTAGTTACTTTGGAAAAAAAAAAATTTTTTTAGTTACTTTGGAAAAAAAAATATTTTTTTAGTTACTTTGGAAAAAAAAATATATTTTTAGTTACTTTGGAAAAAAGAATATTTTTTAGTTACTTTGGAAAAAAAAATATTTTTTTAGTTTCTTTGGAAAAAAAATATATTTTTTAGTTACTTTGGAAAAAAAAATATTTTTTTAGTTTCTTTGGGAAAAAAAATATTTTTTTAGTTACTTTGGAAAAAAAAAATATTTTTTTAGTTACTTTGGGAAAAAAAATATTTTTTTAGTTACTTTGGAAAAAAAAAATATTTTTTTAGTTACTTTGGAAAAAAAAATATTTTTTTAGTTACTTTGGAAAAAAAAATATTTTTTTAGTTACTTTGGGAAAAAAATATTTTTTTAGTTACTTTGGAAAAAAAAATATTTTTTTAGTTACTTTGGAAAAAAAATATATTTTTTTAGTTACTTTGGAAAAAAAAATATTTTTTTAGTTACTTTGGGAAAAAAAATATTTTTTTAGTTACTTTGGAAAAAAAAATATTTTTTTAGTTTCTTTGGAAAAAAAAATATTTTTTTAGTTACTTTGGAAAAAAAAATATTTTTTTAGTTACTTTGGAAAAAAAAATATTTTTTTAGTTACTTTGGAAAAAAAAATATTTTTTTAGTTACTTTGGAAAAAA
Organism: Melanostigma gelatinosum; assembly: GCF_949748355.1. Classification (NCBI taxonomy): domain Eukaryota; kingdom Metazoa; phylum Chordata; class Actinopteri; order Perciformes; family Zoarcidae; genus Melanostigma; species Melanostigma gelatinosum. The sequence goes on along the minus strand of NW_027635059.1, from coordinate 1,788 downwards.
AAATATTTTTTTTAGTTTCTTTGGAAAAAAAAATATTTTTTTAGTTACTTTGGAAAAAAAAATATTTTTTTAGTTACTTTGGAAAAAAAAATATTTTTTTAGTTACTTTGGAAAAAAAAATATTTTTTTAGTTACTTTGGAAAAAAAAAAATTTTTTTAGTTACTTTGGAAAAAAAAATATTTTTTTAGTTACTTTGGAAAAAAAAATATTTTTTTAGTTACTTTGGGAAAAAAATATTTTTTTAGTTACTTTGGAAAAAAAAATATTTTTTTAGTTACTTTGGAAAAAAAAAATATTTTTTTAGTTACTTTGGAAAAAAAAATATTTTTTTAGTTACTTTGGAAAAAAAAATATTTTTTTAGTTACTTTGGGAAAAAAAAAAATTTTTTAGTTACTTTGGAAAAAAAAAAATTTTTTTAGTTACTTTGGAAAAAAAAATATTTTTTTAGTTTCTTTGGAAAAAAAAATATTTTTTTAGTTACTTTGGAAAAAAAAATATTTTTTTAGTTACTTTGGAAAAAAAAATATTTTTTTAGTTACTTTGGAAAAAAAAATATTTTTTTAGTTTCTTTGGAAAAAGAAATATTTTTTTAGTTACTTTGGGAAAAAAATATTTTTTTAGTTACTTTGGAAAAAAAAATATTTTTTTAGTTACTTTGGAAAAAAAAATATTTTTTTAGTTACTTTGGAAAAAAAAATATTTTTTTAGTTACTTTGGAAAAAAAAATATTTTTTTAGTTACTTTGGAAAAAAAAATATTTTTTTAGTTACTTTGGAAAAAAAAATTTTTTTTAGTTACTTTGGAAAAAAAAATATTTTTTTAGTTACTTTGGAAAAAAAAATATTTTTTTAGTTACTTTGGAAAAAAAAATATTTTTTTAGTTACTTTGGAAAAAAAAATATTTTTTTAGTTACTTTGGAAAAAAAATATATTTTTTTAGTTACTTTGGAAAAAAAAATATTTTTTTAGTTACTTTGGAAAAAAAAATATTTTTTTAGTTACTTTGGGAAAAAAATATTTTTTTAGTTACTTTGGAAAAAAAAATATTTTTTTAGTTACTTTGGAAAAAAAATATATTTTTTTAGTTACTTTGGAAAAAAAATATTTTTTTAGTTACTTTGGAAAAAAAATATTTTTTTAGTTACTTTGGAAAAAAAAATATTTTTTTAGTTTCTTTGGAAAAAAAAATATTTTTTTAGTTACTTTGGAAAAAAAAATATTTTTTTAGTTACTTTGGAAAAAAAAATATTTTTTTAGTTACTTTGGAAAAAAAAATATTTTTTTAGTTACTTTGGAAAAAAAAATATTTTTTTTAGTTTCTTTGGAAAAAAAAATATTTTTTTAGTTACTTTGGAAAAAAAAATATTTTTTTAGTTACTTTGGAAAAAAAAATATTTTTTTAGTTACTTTGGAAAAAAAAATATTTTTTTAGTTACTTTGGAAAAAAAAAATATTTTTTTAGTTTCTTTGGGAAAAAAAATATTTTTTTAGTTACTTTGGAAAAAAAAAATATTTTTTTAGTTACTTTGGGAAAAAAAATATTTTTTTAGTTACTTTGGAAAAAAAAATATTTTTTTAGTTTCTTTGGAAAAAAAAATATTTTTTTAGTTACTTTGGAAAAAAAATTATTTTTTTAGTTACTTTGGAAAAAAAAATATTTTTTTAGTTACTTTGGAAAAAAAAATATTTTTTTAGTTACTTTGGAAAAAAAAATATTTTTTAATTACTTTGGAAAAAAAAATTTTTTTAGTTACTTTGGAAAAAAAATTTTTTTTTAGTTACTTTG
>NW_027635060.1:0-95189 GCF_949748355.1 Melanostigma gelatinosum | reverse complement strand
AAAAAATATTATTTTTTTAGTTACTTTGGAAAAAAAAATATTTTTTTAGTTACTTTGGAAAAAAAAATATTTTTTTAGTTACTTTGGAAAAAAAAATATTTTTTTAGTTACTTTGGAAAAAAAAATATTTTTTTAGTTACTTTGGAAAAAAAAATATTTTTTTAGTTACTTTGGAAAAAAAATATTTTTTTAGTTACTTTGGAAAAAAAAATATTTTTTTAGTTACTTTGGAAAAAAAAATATTTTTTTAGTTACTTTGGAAAAAAAAATATTTTTTTAGTTACTTTGGAAAAAAAAATATTTTTTTAGTTACTTTGGAAAAAAAAATATTTTTTTAGTTACTTTGGAAAAAAAAATATTTTTTTAGTTACTTTGGAAAAAAAAATATTTTTTTAGTTACTTTGGAAAAAAAAATATTTTTTTAGTTACTTTGGAAAAAAAAATATTTTTTTAGTTTCTTTGGGAAAAAAAATATTTTTTTAGTTACTTTGGAAAAAAAAAATATTTTTTTAGTTACTTTGGAAAAAAAAATATTTTTTTAATTAATTTGGAAAAAAAATATTTTTTTAGTTACTTTGGAAAAAAATATTTTTTTAGTTACTTTGGGAAAAAAAATATTTTTTTAGTTACTTTGGAAAAAAATATATTTTTTTAGTTACTTTGGGGAAAAAAATATTTTTTTAGTTACTTTGGAAAAAAAAATATTTTTTTAGTTACTTTGGAAAAAAAATATTTTTTTAGTTACTTTGGAAAAAAATATTTTTTTTAGTTACTTTGGAAAAAAAAATATTTTTTTAGTTTCTTTGGAAAAAAAAATTTTTTTTAGTTACTTTGGAAAAAAAAATATTTTTTTAGTTACTTTGGAAAAAAAAATATTTTTTTAGTTACTTTGGAAAAAAAAAATTTTTTTTAGTTTCTTTGGAAAAAAAAAATTTTTTAGTTAGTTTGGAAAAGAAAATATTTTTTTAGTTACTTTGGAAAAAAAAATATTTTTTTAATTACTTTGGAAAAAAATATATTTTTTTAGTTACTTTGGAAAAAAAAATTTTTTTTAGTTACTTTGGAAAAAAATATATTTTTTTAGTTACTTTGGAAAAAAAAATATTTTTTTAGTTACTTTGGAAAAAAATATATATTTTTAGTTACTTTGGAAAAAAAAATATTTTTTTAGTTGCTTTGGAAAAAAAAAAAATTTTTTAGTTACTTTGGAAAAAAAAATTTTTTTTAGTTACTTTGGAAAAAAAAATATTTTTTTAGTTACTTTGGAAAAAAAAATTTTTTTTTAATTACTTTGGAAAAAAAATAATTTTTTAGTTACTTTGGAAAAAAAGAAATTTTTTAGTTACTTTGGAAAAAAAATTTTTTTTTAGTTACTTTGGAAAAAAAAAATTGTTTTTAGTTACTTTGGAAAAAATATATATTTTTTTAGTTACTTTGGAAAAAAAAATATTTTTTTAGTTACTTTGGAAAAAAAAATATTTTTTTAGTTACTTTGGAAAAAAAAATATTTTTTTAGTTACTTTGGAAAAAAAAATATTTTTTTAGTTACTTTGGAAAAAAAAATATTTTTTTAGTTACTTTGGAAAAAAAAATATTTTTTTAGTTACTTTGGAAAAAAAATATTTTTTTAGTTACTTTGGAAAAAAAAAAAAATTTTTAGTTACTTTGGAAAAAAAAAATTTTTTTTAGTTTCTTTGGAAAAAAAAATTTTTTTTTAGTTACTTTGGAAAAAAAAATATTTTTTTAGTTACTTTGGAAAAAAAAATATTTTTTTAGTTACTTTGGAAAAAAAAATATTTTTTTAGTTTCTTTGGAAAAAAAATTATTTTTTTAGTTACTTTGGAAAAAAAAATATTTTTTTAGTTACTTTGGGAAAAAAAATATTTTTTTAGTTACTTTGGAAAAAAAAATATTTTTTTAGTTACTTTGGAAAAAAAAATATTTTTTTAGTTACTTTGGAAAAAAAAATATTTTTTTAGTTACTTTGGAAAAAAAAAAAAATTTTTAGTTACTTTGGAAAAAAAAATATTTTTTTAGTTACTTTGGAAAAAAAAATATTTTTTTAATTACTTTGGAAAAAAAAATTTTTTTTAGTTACTTTGGAAAAAAAAAAAAATTTTTTAGTTACTTTGGAAAAAAAAAAATTTTTTAGTTACTTTGGAAAAAAATTTTTTTTTTTAGTTACTTTGGAAAAAAATATTTTTTTTTAGTTACTTTGGAAAAAAAAATATTTTTTTAGTTACTTTGGAAAAAAAATATTTTTTTAGTTACTTTGGAAAAAAAAATATTTTTTTAGTTACTTTGGAAAAAAAAATATTTTTTTAGTTACTTTGGAAAAAAAAATATTTTTTTAGTTACTTTGGAAAAAAAAATATTTTTTTAGTTACCTTGGAAAAAAAAATATTTTTTTAGTTACTTTGGAAAAAAAAATATTTTTTTAGTTTCTTTGGGAAAAAAAATATTTTTTTAGTTACTTTGGAAAAAAAAATATTTTTTTAGTTACTTTGGAAAAAAAATATTTTTTTAATTAATTTGGAAAAAAAATATTTTTTTAGTTACTTTGGAAAAAAATATTTTTTTTAGTTACTTTGGGAAAAAAAATATTTTTTTAGTTACTTTGGAAAAAAAAATATTTTTTTAGTTACTTTGGGGAAAAAAATATTTTTTTAGTTACTTTGGAAAAAAAAATATTTTTTTAGTTACTTTGGAAAAAAAATATTTTTTTAGTTACTTTGGAAAAAAATATTTTTTTTAGTTACTTTGGAAAAAAAAATATTTTTTTAGTTTCTTTGGAAAAAAAAAATTTTTTTAGTTACTTTGGAAAAAAAAATATTTTTTTAGTTACTTTGGAAAAAAAAATATTTTTTTAGTTACTTTGGAAAAAAAAAAAATTTTTTAGTTTCTTTGGAAAAAAAAAATTTTTTTAGTTACTTTGGAAAAGAAAATATTTTTTTAGTTACTTTGGAAAAAAAAATATTTTTTTAATTACTTTGGAAAAAAATATATTTTTTTAGTTACTTTGGAAAAAAAAATTTTTTTTAGTTACTTTGGAAAAAAATATATTTTTTTAGTTACTTTGGAAAAAAAAATATTTTTTTAGTTACTTTGGAAAAAAATATATATTTTTAGTTACTTTGGAAAAAAAAATATTTTTTTAGTTACTTTGGAAAAAAAAAAAATTTTTTTGTTACTTTGGAAAAAAAAATTTTTTTTAGTTACTTTGGAAAAAAAAATATTTTTTTAGTTACTTTGGAAAAAAATTTTTTTTTTTAATTACTTTGGAAAAAAAATAATTTTTTAGTTACTTTGGAAAAAAAGAAATTTTTTAGTTACTTTGGAAAAAAAAATTTTTTTTAGTTACTTTGGAAAAAGAAAATTGTTTTTAGTTACTTTGGAAAAAATATATATTTTTTTAGTTACTTTGGAAAAAAAAATATTTTTTTAGTTACTTTGGAAAAAAAAATATTTTTTTAGTTACTTTGGAAAAAAAAATATTTTTTTAGTTACTTTGGAAAAAAAAATATTTTTTTAGTTACTTTGGAAAAAAAAATATTTTTTTAGTTACTTTGGAAAAAAAAAATATTTTTTTAGTTACTTTGGAAAAAAAAATATTTTTTTAGTTACTTTGGAAAAAAAAATTTTTTTTAGTTTCTTTGGAAAAAAATATATTTTTTTAGTTACTTTGGAAAAAAAAATATTTTTTTAGTTACTTTGGAAAAAAAAATATTTTTTTAATTAATTTGGAAAAAAAATATTTTTTTAGTTACTTTGGAAAAAAATATTTTTTTTAGTTACTTTGGGAAAAAAAATATTTTTTTAGTTACTTTGGAAAAAAAAATATTTTTTTAGTTACTTTGGAAAAAAAAAAATTTTTTTAGTTACTTTGGAAAAAAAAAATTTTTTTAGTTTCTTTGGAAAAAAAAAAATTTTTTTTAGTTACTTTGGAAAAAAAAATATTTTTTTAGTTACTTTGGAAAAAAAAATATTTTTTTAGTTACTTTGGAAAAAAAAATATTTTTTTAGTTTCTTTGGAAAAAAAATTATTTTTTTAGTTACTTTGGAAAAAAAAATATTTTTTTAGTTACTTTGGGAAAAAAAATATTTTTTTAGTTACTTTGGAAAAAAAAATATTTTTTTAGTTACTTTGGAAAAAAAAATATTTTTTTAGTTACTTTGGAAAAAAAAAATATTTTTTTAGTTACTTTGGAAAAAAAAAAAATTTTTTAGTTACTTTGGAAAAAAAAATATTTTTTTAGTTACTTTGGAAAAAAAAATATTTTTTTAATTACTTTGGAAAAAAAAATTTTTTTAGTTACTTTGGAAAAAAAAAAAAATTTTTAGTTACTTTGGAAAAAAAAAATTTTTTTAGTTACTTTGGAAAAAATTTTTTTTTTTTAGTTACTTTGGAAAAAAATATTTTTTTTTAGTTACTTTGGAAAAAAAAATATTTTTTTAGTTACTTTGGAAAAAAAAATATTTTTTTAGTTACTTTGGAAAAAAAAATATTTTTTTAGTTACTTTGGAAAAAAAAATATTTTTTTAGTTACTTTGGAAAAAAAAATATTTTTTTAGTTACTTTGGAAAAAAAAATATTTTTTTAGTTACTTTGGAAAAAAAAATATTTTTTTAGTTACTTTGGAAAAAAAAATATTTTTTTAGTTTCTTTGGGAAAAAAAATATTTTTTTAGTTACTTTGGAAAAAAAAATATTTTTTTAGTTACTTTGGAAAAAAAAATATTTTTTTAATTAATTTGGAAAAAAAATATTTTTTTAGTTACTTTGGAAAAAAATATATTTTTTTAGTTACTTTGGAAAAAAAAATATTTTTTTAGTTACTTTGGAAAAAAAAATATTTTTTTAGTTACTTTGGAAAAAAAAATATTTTTTTAGTTACTTTGGAAAAAAAAATATTTTTTTAGTTACTTTGGAAAAAAAAATATTTTTTTAGTTACTTTGGAAAAAAAAATATTTTTTTAGTTTCTTTGGGAAAAAAAATATTTTTTTAGTTACTTTGGAAAAAAAAAATATTTTTTTAGTTACTTTGGAAAAAAAAATATTTTTTTAATTAATTTGGAAAAAAAATATTTTTTTAGTTACTTTGGAAAAAAATATATTTTTTAGTTACTTTGGGAAAAAAAATATTTTTTTAGTTACTTTGGAAAAAAAAATATTTTTTTAGTTACTTTGGGGAAAAAAATATTTTTTTAGTTACTTTGGAAAAAAAAATATTTTTTTAGTTACTTTGGAAAAAAAATATTTTTTTAGTTACTTTGGAAAAAAAAAAATTTTTTAGTTACTTTGGAAAAAAAAATATTTTTTTAGTTACTTTGGAAAAAAAAATATTTTTTTAATTACTTTGGAAAAAAAAATTTTTTTTAGTTACTTTGGAAAAAAAAAAATTTTTTAGTTACTTTGGAAAAAAAAAAAATTTTTTAGTTACTTTGGAAAAAAAAAATTTTTTTACTTACTTTGGAAAAAAAAAATTTTTTTTAGTTACTTTGGAAAAAAAAATTTTTTTTTAGTTACTTTGGAAAAAAAAATTTTTTTTTAGTTACTTTGGAAAAAAAAATTTTTTTTTAGTTACTTTGGAAAAAAAAATATTTTTTTAGTTACTTTGGAAAAAAAAATATTTTTTTAGTTACTTTGGAAAAAAAAATATTTTTTTAGTTACTTTGGAAAAAAAAATATTTTTTTAGTTACTTTGGAAAAAAAAATATTTTTTTAGTTACTTTGGAAAAAAAAATATTTTTTTAGTTTCTTTGGGAAAAAAAATATTTTTTTAGTTACTTTGGAAAAAAAAATATTTTTTTAGTTACTTTGGAAAAAAAAATATTTTTTTAATTAATTTGGAAAAAAAATATTTTTTTAGTTACTTTGGAAAAAAATATTTTTTTTAGTTACTTTGGGAAAAAAAATATTTTTTTAGTTACTTTGGAAAAAAAAATATTTTTTTAGTTACTTTGGGGAAAAAAATATTTTTTTAGTTACTTTGGAAAAAAAAATATTTTTTTAGTTACTTTGGAAAAAAAATATTTTTTTAGTTACTTTGGAAAAAAATATTTTTTTTAGTTACTTTGGAAAAAAAAATATTTTTTTAGTTTCTTTGGAAAAAAAAAATTTTTTTAGTTACTTTGGAAAAAAAAATATTTTTTTAGTTACTTTGGAAAAAAAAATATTTTTTTAGTTACTTTGGAAAAAAAAAATTTTTTTTAGTTTCTTTGGAAAAAAAAAATTTTTTTAGTTACTTTGGAAAAGAAAATATTTTTTTAGTTACTTTGGAAAAAAAAATATTTTTTTAATTACTTTGGAAAAAAATATATTTTTTTAGTTACTTTGGAAAAAAAAAATTTTTTTAGTTACTTTGGAAAAAAATATATTTTTTTAGTTACTTTGGAAAAAAAAATATTTTTTTAGTTACTTTGGAAAAAAATATATATTTTTAGTTACTTTGGAAAAAAAAATATTTTTTTAGTTACTTTGGAAAAAAAAATATTTTTTTAGTTACTTTGGAAAAAAAATATTTTTTTAGTTACTTTGGAAAAAAATATTTTTTTTAGTTACTTTGGAAAAAAAAATATTTTTTTAGTTTCTTTGGAAAAAAAAATTTTTTTTAGTTACTTTGGAAAAAAAAATATTTTTTTAGTTACTTTGGAAAAAAAAATATTTTTTTAGTTACTTTGGAAAAAAAAAATTTTTTTTAGTTTCTTTGGAAAAAAAAAAATTTTTTAGTTAGTTTGGAAAAGAAAATATTTTTTTAGTTACTTTGGAAAAAAAAATATTTTTTTAATTACTTTGGAAAAAAATATATTTTTTTAGTTACTTTGGAAAAAAAAATTTTTTTTAGTTACTTTGGAAAAAAATATATTTTTTTAGTTACTTTGGAAAAAAAAATATTTTTTTAGTTACTTTGGAAAAAAATATATATTTTTAGTTACTTTGGAAAAAAAAATATTTTTTTAGTTGCTTTGGAAAAAAAAAAAATTTTTTAGTTACTTTGGAAAAAAAAATTTTTTTTAGTTACTTTGGAAAAAAAAATATTTTTTTAGTTACTTTGGAAAAAAAAATTTTTTTTTAATTACTTTGGAAAAAAAATAATTTTTTAGTTACTTTGGAAAAAAAGAAATTTTTTAGTTACTTTGGAAAAAAAATTTTTTTTTAGTTACTTTGGAAAAAAAAAATTGTTTTTAGTTACTTTGGAAAAAATATATATTTTTTTAGTTACTTTGGAAAAAAAAATATTTTTTTAGTTACTTTGGAAAAAAAAATATTTTTTTAGTTACTTTGGAAAAAAAAATATTTTTTTAGTTACTTTGGAAAAAAAAATATTTTTTTAGTTACTTTGGAAAAAAAAATATTTTTTTAGTTACTTTGGAAAAAAAAATATTTTTTTAGTTACTTTGGAAAAAAAAATATTTTTTTAGTTACTTTGGAAAAAAAAAAAAATTTTTAGTTACTTTGGAAAAAAAAAATTTTTTTTAGTTTCTTTGGAAAAAAAAATTTTTTTTTAGTTACTTTGGAAAAAAAAATATTTTTTTAGTTACTTTGGAAAAAAAAATATTTTTTTAGTTACTTTGGAAAAAAAAATATTTTTTTAGTTTCTTTGGAAAAAAAATTATTTTTTTAGTTACTTTGGAAAAAAAAATATTTTTTTAGTTACTTTGGGAAAAAAAATATTTTTTTAGTTACTTTGGAAAAAAAAATATTTTTTTAGTTACTTTGGAAAAAAAAATATTTTTTTAGTTACTTTGGAAAAAAAAATATTTTTTTAGTTACTTTGGAAAAAAAAAAAAATTTTTAGTTACTTTGGAAAAAAAAATATTTTTTTAGTTACTTTGGAAAAAAAAATATTTTTTTAATTACTTTGGAAAAAAAAATTTTTTTTAGTTACTTTGGAAAAAAAAAAAAATTTTTTAGTTACTTTGGAAAAAAAAAAATTTTTTAGTTACTTTGGAAAAAAAAAAATTTTTTAGTTACTTTGGAAAAAAAAATATTTTTTTAGTTACTTTGGAAAAAAAAATATTTTTTTAATTACTTTGGAAAAAAAAATTTTTTTTAGTTACTTTGGAAAAAAAAAAATTTTTTAGTTACTTTGGAAAAAAAAAAAATTTTTTAGTTACTTTGGAAAAAAAAAATTTTTTTACTTACTTTGGAAAAAAAAAATTTTTTTTAGTTACTTTGGAAAAAAAAATTTTTTTTTAGTTACTTTGGAAAAAAAAATTTTTTTTTAGTTACTTTGGAAAAAAAAATTTTTTTTTAGTTACTTTGGAAAAAAAAATATTTTTTTAGTTACTTTGGAAAAAAAAATATTTTTTTAGTTACTTTGGAAAAAAAAATATTTTTTTAGTTACTTTGGAAAAAAAAATATTTTTTTAGTTACTTTGGAAAAAAAAATATTTTTTTAGTTACTTTGGAAAAAAAAATATTTTTTTAGTTTCTTTGGGAAAAAAAATATTTTTTTAGTTACTTTGGAAAAAAAAATATTTTTTTAGTTACTTTGGAAAAAAAAATATTTTTTTAATTAATTTGGAAAAAAAATATTTTTTTAGTTACTTTGGAAAAAAATATTTTTTTTAGTTACTTTGGGAAAAAAAATATTTTTTTAGTTACTTTGGAAAAAAAAATATTTTTTTAGTTACTTTGGGGAAAAAAATATTTTTTTAGTTACTTTGGAAAAAAAAATATTTTTTTAGTTACTTTGGAAAAAAAATATTTTTTTAGTTACTTTGGAAAAAAATATTTTTTTTAGTTACTTTGGAAAAAAAAATATTTTTTTAGTTTCTTTGGAAAAAAAAAATTTTTTTAGTTACTTTGGAAAAAAAAATATTTTTTTAGTTACTTTGGAAAAAAAAATATTTTTTTAGTTACTTTGGAAAAAAAAAATTTTTTTTAGTTTCTTTGGAAAAAAAAAATTTTTTTAGTTACTTTGGAAAAGAAAATATTTTTTTAGTTACTTTGGAAAAAAAAATATTTTTTTAATTACTTTGGAAAAAAATATATTTTTTTAGTTACTTTGGAAAAAAAAAATTTTTTTAGTTACTTTGGAAAAAAATATATTTTTTTAGTTACTTTGGAAAAAAAAATATTTTTTTAGTTACTTTGGAAAAAAATATATATTTTTAGTTACTTTGGAAAAAAAAATATTTTTTTAGTTACTTTGGAAAAAAAAATATTTTTTTAGTTACTTTGGAAAAAAAATATTTTTTTAGTTACTTTGGAAAAAAATATTTTTTTTAGTTACTTTGGAAAAAAAAATATTTTTTTAGTTTCTTTGGAAAAAAAAAATTTTTTTAGTTACTTTGGAAAAAAAAATATTTTTTTAGTTACTTTGGAAAAAAAAATATTTTTTTAGTTACTTTGGAAAAAAAAAATTTTTTTTAGTTTCTTTGGAAAAAAAAAAATTTTTTAGTTAGTTTGGAAAAGAAAATATTTTTTTAGTTACTTTGGAAAAAAAAATATTTTTTTAATTACTTTGGAAAAAAATATATTTTTTTAGTTACTTTGGAAAAAAAAATTTTTTTTAGTTACTTTGGAAAAAAATATATTTTTTTAGTTACTTTGGAAAAAAAAATATTTTTTTAGTTACTTTGGAAAAAAATATATATTTTTAGTTACTTTGGAAAAAAAAATATTTTTTTAGTTGCTTTGGAAAAAAAAAAAATTTTTTAGTTACTTTGGAAAAAAAAATTTTTTTTAGTTACTTTGGAAAAAAAAATATTTTTTTAGTTACTTTGGAAAAAAAAATTTTTTTTTAATTACTTTGGAAAAAAAATAATTTTTTAGTTACTTTGGAAAAAAAGAAATTTTTTAGTTACTTTGGAAAAAAAATTTTTTTTTAGTTACTTTGGAAAAAAAAAATTGTTTTTAGTTACTTTGGAAAAAATATATATTTTTTTAGTTACTTTGGAAAAAAAAATATTTTTTTAGTTACTTTGGAAAAAAAAATATTTTTTTAGTTACTTTGGAAAAAAAAATATTTTTTTAGTTACTTTGGAAAAAAAAATATTTTTTTAGTTACTTTGGAAAAAAAAATATTTTTTTAGTTACTTTGGAAAAAAAAATATTTTTTTAGTTACTTTGGAAAAAAAAATATTTTTTTAGTTACTTTGGAAAAAAAAAAAAATTTTTAGTTACTTTGGAAAAAAAAAATTTTTTTTAGTTTCTTTGGAAAAAAAAATTTTTTTTTAGTTACTTTGGAAAAAAAAATATTTTTTTAGTTACTTTGGAAAAAAAAATATTTTTTTAGTTACTTTGGAAAAAAAAATATTTTTTTAGTTTCTTTGGAAAAAAAATTATTTTTTTAGTTACTTTGGAAAAAAAAATATTTTTTTAGTTACTTTGGGAAAAAAAATATTTTTTTAGTTACTTTGGAAAAAAAAATATTTTTTTAGTTACTTTGGAAAAAAAAATATTTTTTTAGTTACTTTGGAAAAAAAAATATTTTTTTAGTTACTTTGGAAAAAAAAAAAAATTTTTAGTTACTTTGGAAAAAAAAATATTTTTTTAGTTACTTTGGAAAAAAAAATATTTTTTTAATTACTTTGGAAAAAAAAATTTTTTTTAGTTACTTTGGAAAAAAAAAAAAATTTTTTAGTTACTTTGGAAAAAAAAAAATTTTTTAGTTACTTTGGAAAAAAATTTTTTTTTTTAGTTACTTTGGAAAAAAATATTTTTTTTTAGTTACTTTGGAAAAAAAAATATTTTTTTAGTTACTTTGGAAAAAAAAATATTTTTTTAGTTACTTTGGAAAAAAAAATATTTTTTTAGTTACTTTGGAAAAAAAAATATTTTTTTAGTTACTTTGGAAAAAAAAATATTTTTTTAGTTACTTTGGAAAAAAAAATATTTTTTTAGTTACCTTGGAAAAAAAAATATTTTTTTAGTTACTTTGGAAAAAAAAATATTTTTTTAGTTTCTTTGGGAAAAAAAATATTTTTTTAGTTACTTTGGAAAAAAAAATATTTTTTTAGTTACTTTGGAAAAAAAATATTTTTTTAATTAATTTGGAAAAAAAATATTTTTTTAGTTACTTTGGAAAAAAATATTTTTTTTAGTTACTTTGGGAAAAAAAATATTTTTTTAGTTACTTTGGAAAAAAAAATATTTTTTTAGTTACTTTGGGGAAAAAAATATTTTTTTAGTTACTTTGGAAAAAAAAATATTTTTTTAGTTACTTTGGAAAAAAAATATTTTTTTAGTTACTTTGGAAAAAAATATTTTTTTTAGTTACTTTGGAAAAAAAAATATTTTTTTAGTTTCTTTGGAAAAAAAAAATTTTTTTAGTTACTTTGGAAAAAAAAATATTTTTTTAGTTACTTTGGAAAAAAAAATATTTTTTTAGTTACTTTGGAAAAAAAAAAAATTTTTTAGTTTCTTTGGAAAAAAAAAATTTTTTTAGTTACTTTGGAAAAGAAAATATTTTTTTAGTTACTTTGGAAAAAAAAATATTTTTTTAATTACTTTGGAAAAAAATATATTTTTTTAGTTACTTTGGAAAAAAAAATTTTTTTTAGTTACTTTGGAAAAAAATATATTTTTTTAGTTACTTTGGAAAAAAAAATATTTTTTTAGTTACTTTGGAAAAAAATATATATTTTTAGTTACTTTGGAAAAAAAAATATTTTTTTAGTTACTTTGGAAAAAAAAAAAATTTTTTTGTTACTTTGGAAAAAAAAATTTTTTTTAGTTACTTTGGAAAAAAAAATATTTTTTTAGTTACTTTGGAAAAAAATTTTTTTTTTTAATTACTTTGGAAAAAAAATAATTTTTTAGTTACTTTGGAAAAAAAGAAATTTTTTAGTTACTTTGGAAAAAAAAATTTTTTTTAGTTACTTTGGAAAAAGAAAATTGTTTTTAGTTACTTTGGAAAAAATATATATTTTTTTAGTTACTTTGGAAAAAAAAATATTTTTTTAGTTACTTTGGAAAAAAAAATATTTTTTTAGTTACTTTGGAAAAAAAAATATTTTTTTAGTTACTTTGGAAAAAAAAATATTTTTTTAGTTACTTTGGAAAAAAAAATATTTTTTTAGTTACTTTGGAAAAAAAAAATATTTTTTTAGTTACTTTGGAAAAAAAAATATTTTTTTAGTTACTTTGGAAAAAAAAATTTTTTTTTAGTTTCTTTGGAAAAAAATATATTTTTTTAGTTACTTTGGAAAAAAAAATATTTTTTTAGTTACTTTGGAAAAAAAAATATTTTTTTAATTAATTTGGAAAAAAAATATTTTTTTAGTTACTTTGGAAAAAAATATTTTTTTTAGTTACTTTGGGAAAAAAAATATTTTTTTAGTTACTTTGGAAAAAAAAATATTTTTTTAGTTACTTTGGAAAAAAAAAAATTTTTTTAGTTACTTTGGAAAAAAAAAATTTTTTTTAGTTTCTTTGGAAAAAAAAAAATTTTTTTTAGTTACTTTGGAAAAAAAAATATTTTTTTAGTTACTTTGGAAAAAAAAATATTTTTTTAGTTACTTTGGAAAAAAAAATATTTTTTTTGTTTCTTTGGAAAAAAAATTATTTTTTTAGTTACTTTGGAAAAAAAAATATTTTTTTAGTTACTTTGGGAAAAAAAATATTTTTTTAGTTACTTTGGAAAAAAAAATATTTTTTTAGTTACTTTGGAAAAAAAAATATTTTTTTAGTTACTTTGGAAAAAAAAATATTTTTTTAGTTACTTTGGAAAAAAAAAAAATTTTTTAGTTACTTTGGAAAAAAAAATATTTTTTTAGTTACTTTGGAAAAAAAAATATTTTTTTAATTACTTTGGAAAAAAAAAATTTTTTTAGTTACTTTGGAAAAAAAAAAAAATTTTTAGTTACTTTGGAAAAAAAAAATTTTTTTAGTTACTTTGGAAAAAATTTTTTTTTTTTAGTTACTTTGGAAAAAAATATTTTTTTTTAGTTACTTTGGAAAAAAAAATATTTTTTTAGTTACTTTGGAAAAAAAAATATTTTTTTAGTTACTTTGGAAAAAAAAATATTTTTTTAGTTACTTTGGAAAAAAAAATATTTTTTTAGTTACTTTGGAAAAAAAAATATTTTTTTAGTTACTTTGGAAAAAAAAATATTTTTTTAGTTACTTTGGAAAAAAAAATATTTTTTTAGTTACTTTGGAAAAAAAAATATTTTTTTAGTTTCTTTGGGAAAAAAAATATTTTTTTAGTTACTTTGGAAAAAAAAATATTTTTTTAGTTACTTTGGAAAAAAAAATATTTTTTTAATTAATTTGGAAAAAAAATATTTTTTTAGTTACTTTGGAAAAAAATATATTTTTTTAGTTACTTTGGAAAAAAAAATATTTTTTTAGTTACTTTGGAAAAAAAAATATTTTTTTAGTTACTTTGGAAAAAAAAATATTTTTTTAGTTACTTTGGAAAAAAAAATATTTTTTTAGTTACTTTGGAAAAAAAAATATTTTTTTAGTTACTTTGGAAAAAAAAATATTTTTTTAGTTTCTTTGGGAAAAAAAATATTTTTTTAGTTACTTTGGAAAAAAAAATATTTTTTTAGTTACTTTGGAAAAAAAAATATTTTTTTAATTAATTTGGAAAAAAAATATTTTTTTAGTTACTTTGGAAAAAAATATATTTTTTAGTTACTTTGGGAAAAAAAATATTTTTTTAGTTACTTTGGAAAAAAAAATATTTTTTTAGTTACTTTGGGGAAAAAAATATTTTTTTAGTTACTTTGGAAAAAAAAATATTTTTTTAGTTACTTTGGAAAAAAAATATTTTTTTAGTTACTTTGGAAAAAAAAAAATTTTTTAGTTACTTTGGAAAAAAAAATATTTTTTTAGTTACTTTGGAAAAAAAAATATTTTTTTAATTACTTTGGAAAAAAAAATTTTTTTTAGTTACTTTGGAAAAAAAAAAATTTTTTAGTTACTTTGGAAAAAAAAAAAATTTTTTAGTTACTTTGGAAAAAAAAAATTTTTTTACTTACTTTGGAAAAAAAAAATTTTTTTTAGTTACTTTGGAAAAAAAAATTTTTTTTTAGTTACTTTGGAAAAAAAAAATTTTTTTTAGTTACTTTGGAAAAAAAAATTTTTTTTTAGTTACTTTGGAAAAAAAAATATTTTTTTAGTTACTTTGGAAAAAAAAATATTTTTTTAGTTACTTTGGAAAAAAAAATATTTTTTTAGTTACTTTGGAAAAAAAAATATTTTTTTAGTTACTTTGGAAAAAAAAATATTTTTTTAGTTACTTTGGAAAAAAAAATATTTTTTTAGTTTCTTTGGGAAAAAAAATATTTTTTTAGTTACTTTGGAAAAAAAAATATTTTTTTAGTTACTTTGGAAAAAAAAATATTTTTTTAATTAATTTGGAAAAAAAATATTTTTTTAGTTACTTTGGAAAAAAATATTTTTTTTAGTTACTTTGGGAAAAAAAATATTTTTTTAGTTACTTTGGAAAAAAAAATATTTTTTTAGTTACTTTGGGGAAAAAAATATTTTTTTAGTTACTTTGGAAAAAAAAATATTTTTTTAGTTACTTTGGAAAAAAAATATTTTTTTAGTTACTTTGGAAAAAAATATTTTTTTTAGTTACTTTGGAAAAAAAAATATTTTTTTAGTTTCTTTGGAAAAAAAAAATTTTTTTAGTTACTTTGGAAAAAAAAATATTTTTTTAGTTACTTTGGAAAAAAAAATATTTTTTTAGTTACTTTGGAAAAAAAAAATTTTTTTTAGTTTCTTTGGAAAAAAAAAATTTTTTTAGTTACTTTGGAAAAGAAAATATTTTTTTAGTTACTTTGGAAAAAAAAATATTTTTTTAATTACTTTGGAAAAAAATATATTTTTTTAGTTACTTTGGAAAAAAAAAATTTTTTTAGTTACTTTGGAAAAAAATATATTTTTTTAGTTACTTTGGAAAAAAAAATATTTTTTTAGTTACTTTGGAAAAAAATATATATTTTTAGTTACTTTGGAAAAAAAAATATTTTTTTAGTTACTTTGGAAAAAAAAAAAATTTTTTAGTTACTTTGGAAAAAAAAAATTTTTTTAGTTACTTTGGAAAAAAAAATATTTTTTTAGTTACTTTGGAAAAAAATTTTTTTTTTTAATTACTTTGGAAAAAAAATAATTTTTTAGTTACTTTGGAAAAAAAGAAATTTTTTAGTTACTTTGGAAAAAATTTTTTTTTTTAGTTACTTTGGAAAAAAAATTGTTTTTAGTTACTTTGGAAAAAATATATATTTTTTTAGTTACTTTGGAAAAAAAAATATTTTTTTAGTTACTTTGGAAAAAAAAATATTTTTTTAGTTACTTTGGAAAAAAAAATATTTTTTTAGTTACTTTGGAAAAAAAAATATTTTTTTAGTTACTTTGGAAAAAAAATATTTTTTTAGTTACTTTGGAAAAAAAAATATTTTTTTAGTTACTTTGGAAAAAAAAATATTTTTTTAGTTACTTTGGAAAAAAAAATTTTTTTTAGTTTCTTTGGAAAAAAAATATTTTTTTAGTTACTTTGGAAAAAAAAATATTTTTTTAGTTACTTTGGAAAAAAAAATATTTTTTTAATTAATTTGGAAAAAAAATATTTTTTTAGTTACTTTGGAAAAAAATATTTTTTTTAGTTACTTTGGGAAAAAAAATATTTTTTTAGTTACTTTGGAAAAAAAAATATTTTTTTAGTTTCTTTGGAAAAAAAAAATTTTTTTAGTTACTTTGGAAAAAAAAATATTTTTTTAGTTACTTTGGAAAAAAAAATATTTTTTTAGTTACTTTGGAAAAAAAAAATTTTTTTTAGTTTCTTTGGAAAAAAAAAATTTTTTTAGTTACTTTGGAAAAGAAAATATTTTTTTAGTTACTTTGGAAAAAAAAATATTTTTTTAATTACTTTGGAAAAAAATATATTTTTTTAGTTACTTTGGAAAAAAAAATTTTTTTTAGTTACTTTGGAAAAAAATATATTTTTTTAGTTACTTTGGAAAAAAAAATATTTTTTTAGTTACTTTGGAAAAAAATATATATTTTTAGTTACTTTGGAAAAAAAAATATTTTTTTAGTTACTTTGGAAAAAAAAAAAATTTTTTAGTTACTTTGGAAAAAAAAATTTTTTTTAGTTACTTTGGAAAAAAAAATATTTTTTTAGTTACTTTGGAAAAAATTTTTTTTTTTTAATTACTTTGGAAAAAAAATAATTTTTTAGTTACTTTGGAAAAAAAGAAATTTTTTAGTTACTTTGGAAAAATTTTTTTTTTTTAGTTACTTTGGAAAAAAAAATTGTTTTTAGTTACTTTGGAAAAAATATATATTTTTTTAGTTACTTTGGAAAAAAAAATATTTTTTTAGTTACTTTGGAAAAAAAAATATTTTTTTAGTTACTTTGGAAAAAAAAATATTTTTTTAGTTACTTTGGAAAAAAAAATATTTTTTTAGTTACTTTGGAAAAAAAATATTTTTTTAGTTACTTTGGAAAAAAAAATATTTTTTTAGTTACTTTGGAAAAAAAAATATTTTTTTAGTTACTTTGGAAAAAAAAAATTTTTTTAGTTTCTTTGGAAAAAAAATATTTTTTTAGTTACTTTGGAAAAAAAAATATTTTTTTAGTTACTTTGGAAAAAAAAATATTTTTTTAATTAATTTGGAAAAAAAATATTTTTTTAGTTACTTTGGAAAAAAATATTTTTTTTAGTTACTTTGGGAAAAAAAATATTTTTTTAGTTACTTTGGAAAAAAAAATATTTTTTTAGTTACTTTGGGGAAAAAATTATTTTTTTAGTTACTTTGGAAAAAAAAATATTTTTTTAGTTACTTTGGAAAAAAAAATATTTTTTTAGTTACTTTGGAAAAAAAAATATTTTTTTAATTACTTTGGAAAAAAAATATTTTTTTAGTTACTTTGGAAAAAAATATTTTTTTTAGTTACTTTGGAAAAAAAAATATTTTTTTAGTTTCTTTGGAAAAAAAATATTTTTTAGTTACTTTGGAAAAATAAATATTTTTTTAGTTACTTTGGAAAAAAAAATATTTTTTTAGTTACTTTGGAAAAAAAAATATTTTTTTAGTTTCTTTGGAAAAAAAAATATTTTTTTAGTTACTTTGGAAAAGAAAATATTTTTTTAGTTACTTTGGAAAAAAAAATATTTTTTTAGTTACTTTGGAAAAAAAAATATTTTTTTAGTTACTTTGGAAAAAAATATATTTTTTTAGTTACTTTGGAAAAAAAAATATTTTTTTAGTTACTTTGGAAAAAAAAATATTGTTTTAGTTACTTTGGAAAAAAATATATTTTTTTAGTTACTTTGGAAAAAAAAATATTTTTTTAGTTACTTTGGAAAAAAAAATATTTTTTTAGTTACTTTGGAAAAAAAAATATTTTTTTAGTTACTTTGGAAAAAAAAATATTTTTTTAGTTACTTTGGAAAAAAATATATTTTTTTAGTTACTTTGGAAAAAAAAATATTTTTTTAGTTACTTTGGAAAAAAAATATTTTTTTAGTTACTTTGGAAAAAAAAATATTTTTTTAGTTACTTTGGAAAAAAAATTATTTTTTTAGTTACTTTGGAAAAAAAAATATTTTTTTAGTTACTTTGGAAAAAAAAAATTTTTTTTAGTTACTTTGGAAAAAAAAAAATTGTTTTAGTTTCTTTGGAAAAAAAAAAATTTTTTTAGTTACTTTGGAAAAAAAATTATTTTTTTAGTTTCTTTGGAAAAAAAATTATTTTTTTAGTTACTTTGGAAAAAAAAAATTTTTTTTAGTTACTTTGGAAAAAAAAATTTTTTTTTAGTTACTTTGGAAAAAAAAATATTTTTTTAGTTTCTTTGGAAAAAAAAATATTTTTTTAGTTACTTTGGAAAAAAAAAAATTTTTTTAATTACTTTGGAAAAAAAAATATTTTTTTAGTTACTTTGGAAAAAAAAATATTTTTTTAGTTACTTTGGAAAAAAAAATATTTTTTTAGTTACTTTGGAAAAAAAAATATTTTTTTAGTTACTTTGGAAAAAAAAAAAAATTTTTAGTTACTTTGGAAAAAAAAAAAATTTTTTAGTTACTTTGGAAAAAAAATTATTTTTTTAGTTACTTTGGAAAAAAAAATATTTTTTTAGTTTCTTTGGGAAAAAAAATTTTTTTTAGTTACTTTGGAAAAAAAAATTTTTTTAGTTACTTTGGAAAAAAATTTTTTTTTTTAGTTACTTTGGAAAAAAAAATATTTTTTTAGGTACTTTGGAAAAAAAAATATTTTTTTAGTTACTTTGGAAAAAAAAATATTTTTTTAATTACTTTGGAAAAAAATATATTTTTTTAGTTACTTTGGAAAAAAAATTTTTTTTAGTTACTTTGGAAAAAAAAATATTTTTTTAGTTACTTTGGAAAAAAAAATATTTTTTTAGTTACTTTGGAAAAAAAAATATTTTTTTAGTTACTTTGGAAAAAAAAATATTTTTTTAGTTACTTTGGAAAAAAAAAATTTTTTTTAGTTACTTTGGAAAAAAAAAAAAAATTTTTAGTTACTTTGGAAAAAAAAATATTTTTTTAGTTACTTTGGAAAAAAAAATATTTTTTTAATTACTTTGGAAAAAAAAAATTTTTTTAGTTACTTTGGAAAAAAAAAATTTTTTTTAGTTACTTTGGAAAAAAAATTTTTTTTTAGTTACTTTGGAAAAAAAAAACTTTTTTTTAGTTACTTTGGAAAAAAATATTTTTTTTTAGTTACTTTGGAAAAAAAAATATTTTTTTAGTTACTTTGGAAAAAAAAATATTTTTTTAGTTACTTTGGAAAAAAAAATATTTTTTTAGTTACTTTGGAAAAAAAAATATTTTTTTAGTTACTTTGGAAAAAAAAATATTTTTTTAGTTACTTTGGAAAAAAAAATATTTTTTTAGTTACTTTGGAAAAAAAAATATTTTTTTAGTTACTTTGGAAAAAAAAATATTTTTTTAGTTTCTTTGGGAAAAAAAATATTTTTTTAGTTACTTTGGAAAAAAATATATTTTTTTAGTTACTTTGGAAAAAAAAATATTTTTTTACTTAATTTGGAAAAAAAATATTTTTTTAGTTACTTTGGAAAAAAATATATTTTTTAGTTACTTTGGGAAAAAAAATATTTTTTTAGTTACTTTGGAAAAAAAAAAATTTTTTTAGTTACTTTGGGGAAAAAAAATATTTTTTTAGTTACTTTGGAAAAAAAAATATTTTTTTAGTTACTTTGGAAAAAAAAATATTTTTTTAGTTACTTTGGAAAAAAAAATATTTTTTTAATTACTTTGGAAAAAAAATATTTTTTTAGTTACTTTGGAAAAAAATATTTTTTTTAGTTACTTTGGAAAAAAAAATATTTTTTTAGTTTCTTTGGAAAAAATTTTTTTTTTTAGTTACTTTGGAAAAAAAAATATTTTTTTAGTTACTTTGGAAAAAAAAATATTTTTTTAGTTACTTTGGAAAAAAAAATATTTTTTTAGTTTCTTTGGAAAAAAAAAAATTTTTTAGTTACTTTGGAAAAGAAAATATTTTTTTAGTTACTTTGGAAAAAAAAAAAATTTTTTAATTACTTTGGAAAAAAATATATTTTTTTAGTTACTTTGGAAAAAAAAAATTTTTTTAGTTACTTTGGAAAAAAATATATTTTTTTAGTTACTTTGGAAAAAAAAATATTTTTTTAGTTACTTTGGAAAAAAATATATATTTTTAGTTACTTTGGAAAAAAAAATATTTTTTTAGTTACTTTGGAAAAAAAAAATTTTTTTTAGTTACTTTGGAAAAAAAAAAATTTTTTAGTTACTTTGGAAAAAAAAATATTTTTTTAGTTACTTTGGAAAAAAATTTTTTTTTTTAATTACTTTGGAAAAAAAATAATTTTTTAGTTACTTTGGAAAAAAATAATTTTTTAGTTACTTTGGAAAAAAAATTTTTTTTAGTTACTTTGGAAAAAAAAAAATTTTTTTAGTTACTTTGGAAAAAATATATATTTTTTTAGTTACTTTGGAAAAAAAAATATTTTTTTAGTTACTTTGGAAAAAAAAATATTTTTTTAGTTACTTTGGAAAAAAAAAAAATTTTTTAGTTACTTTGGAAAAAAAAATATTTTTTTAGTTACTTTGGAAAAAAAAATATTTTTTTAGTTACTTTGGAAAAAAAAATATTTTTTTAGTTACTTTGGAAAAAAAAATATTTTTTTAGTTACTTTGGAAAAAAAAATATTTTTTTAGTTTCTTTGGAAAAAAAAATATTTTTTTAGTTACTTTGGAAAAAAAAATATTTTTTTAGTTACTTTGGAAAAAAAAATATTTTTTTAATTAATTTGGAAAAAAAATATTTTTTTAGTTACTTTGGAAAAAAATATTTTTTTTAGTTACTTTGGGAAAAAAAATATTTTTTTAGTTACTTTGGAAAAAAAAATATTTTTTTAGTTACTTTGGGGAAAAAATTATTTTTTTAGTTACTTTGGAAAAAAAAATATTTTTTTAGTTACTTTGGAAAAAAAAATATTTTTTTAGTTACTTTGGAAAAAAAAATATTTTTTTAATTACTTTGGAAAAAAAATATTTTTTTAGTTACTTTGGAAAAAAATATTTTTTTTAGTTACTTTGGAAAAAAAAATATTTTTTTAGTTTCTTTGGAAAAAAAATATTTTTTAGTTACTTTGGAAAAATAAATATTTTTTTAGTTACTTTGGAAAAAAAAATATTTTTTTAGTTACTTTGGAAAAAAAAAATATTTTTTTAGTTTCTTTGGGAAAAAAATTTTTTTTTAGTTACTTTGGAAAAAAAATTTTTTTTTAGTTACTTTGGAAAAAAAAATTTTTTTTTAGTTACTTTGGAAAAAAAAATATTTTTTTAGTTACTTTGGAAAAAAAAATATTTTTTTAGTTACTTTGGGGAAAAAATTATTTTTTTAGTTACTTTGGAAAAAAAAATATTTTTTTAGTTACTTTGGAAAAAAAAATATTTTTTTAGTTACTTTGGAAAAAAAAATATTTTTTTAATTACTTTGGAAAAAAAATATTTTTTTAGTTACTTTGGAAAAAAAGTTACTTTGGAAAAAAAAATATTTTTTTAATTACTTTGGAAAAAAAATATTTTTTTAGTTACTTTGGAAAAAAATATTTTTTTTAGTTACTTTGGAAAAAAAAATATTTTTTTAGTTTCTTTGGAAAAAAAATATTTTTTAGTTACTTTGGAAAAATAAATATTTTTTTAGTTACTTTGGAAAAAAAATTATTTTTTTAGTTACTTTGGAAAAAAAAATATTTTTTTAGTTACTTTGGAAAAAAAAAATTTTTTTTAGTTACTTTGGAAAAAAAAAAAATTTTTAGTTACTTTGGAAAAAAAAATTTTTTTTAGTTACTTTGGAAAAAAAAATATTTTTTTAATTACTTTGGAAAAAAAAAATTTTTTTAGTTACTTTGGAAAAAAAAAAAAATTTTTAGTTACTTTGGAAAAAAAAAATTTTTTTAGTTACTTTGGAAAAAAAAAATTTTTTTTAGTTACTTTGGAAAAAAATATTTTTTTTTAGTTACTTTGGAAAAAAAAATATTTTTTTAGTTACTTTGGAAAAAAATATATTTTTTTAGTTACTTTGGAAAAAAAAATTTTTTTTAGTTACTTTGGAAAAAAAATTTTTTTTTTAGTTACTTTGGAAAAAAAAATATTTTTTTAGTTACTTTGGAAAAAAAAATATTTTTTTAGTTACTTTGGGGAAAAAATTATTTTTTTAGTTACTTTGGAAAAAAAAATATTTTTTTAGTTACTTTGGAAAAAAAAATATTTTTTTAGTTACTTTGGAAAAAAAATATTTTTTTAATTACTTTGGAAAAAAAATATTTTTTTAGTTACTTTGGAAAAAAAGTTACTTTGGAAAAAAAAATATTTTTTTAATTACTTTGGAAAAAAAATATTTTTTTAGTTACTTTGGAAAAAAATATTTTTTTTAGTTACTTTGGAAAAAAAAATATTTTTTTAGTTTCTTTGGAAAAAAAATATTTTTTAGTTACTTTGGAAAAATAAATATTTTTTTAGTTACTTTGGAAAAAAAATTATTTTTTTAGTTACTTTGGAAAAAAAAATATTTTTTTAGTTACTTTGGAAAAAAAAAATTTTTTTTAGTTACTTTGGAAAAAAAAAAAAATTTTTAGTTACTTTGGAAAAAAAAATTTTTTTTAGTTACTTTGGAAAAAAAAATATTTTTTTAATTACTTTGGAAAAAAAAAAATTTTTTTAGTTACTTTGGAAAAAAAAAAAAAATTTTAGTTACTTTGGAAAAAAAAAATTTTTTTAGTTACTTTGGAAAAAAAAAATTTTTTTTAGTTACTTTGGAAAAAAATATTTTTTTTTAGTTACTTTGGAAAAAAAATATTTTTTTAGTTACTTTGGAAAAAAAAATATTTTTTTAGTTACTTTGGAAAAAAAAATATTTTTTTAGTTACTTTGGAAAAAAAAATATTTTTTTAGTTACTTTGGAAAAAAAAATATTTTTTTAGTTACTTTGGAAAAAAAAATATTTTTTTAGTTACTTTGGAAAAAAAAATATTTTTTTAGTTACTTTGGAAAAAAAAATATTTTTTTAGTTTCTTTGGGAAAAAAAATATTTTTTTAGTTACTTTGGAAAAAAATATATTTTTTTAGTTACTTTGGAAAAAAAAATATTTTTTTAATTAATTTGGAAAAAAAATATTTTTTTAGTTACTTTGGAAAAAAATATATTTTTTAGTTACTTTGGGAAAAAAAATATTTTTTTAGTTACTTTGGAAAAAAAAATATTTTTTTAGTTACTTTGGGGAAAAAAATATTTTTTTAGTTACTTTGGAAAAAAAAATATTTTTTTAGTTACTTTGGAAAAAAAAATATTTTTTTAGTTACTTTGGAAAAAAAAATATTTTTTTAATTACTTTGGAAAAAAAATATTTTTTTAGTTACTTTGGAAAAAAATATTTTTTTTAGTTACTTTGGAAAAAAAAATATTTTTTTAGTTTCTTTGGAAAAAAAAATTTTTTTTAGTTACTTTGGAAAAAAAAATATTTTTTTAGTTACTTTGGAAAAAAAAATATTTTTTTAGTTACTTTGGAAAAAAAAATATTTTTTTAGTTTCTTTGGAAAAAAAAAAATTTTTTAGTTACTTTGGAAAAGAAAATATTTTTTTAGTTACTTTGGAAAAAAAAAAATTTTTTTAATTACTTTGGAAAAAAATATATTTTTTTAGTTACTTTGGAAAAAAAAATTTTTTTTAGTTACTTTGGAAAAAAATATATTTTTTTAGTTACTTTGGAAAAAAAAATATTTTTTTAGTTACTTTGGAAAAAAATATATATTTTTAGTTACTTTGGAAAAAAAAATATTTTTTTAGTTACTTTGGAAAAAAAAAAATTTTTTTAGTTACTTTGGAAAAAAAAAAATTTTTTAGTTACTTTGGAAAAAAAAATATTTTTTTAGTTACTTTGGAAAAAAATTTTTTTTTTTAATTACTTTGGAAAAAAAATAATTTTTTAGTTACTTTGGAAAAAAAATAATTTTTTAGTTACTTTGGAAAAAAAATTTTTTTTAGTTACTTTGGAAAAAAAAAAATTTTTTTAGTTACTTTGGAAAAAATATATATTTTTTTAGTTACTTTGGAAAAAAAAATATTTTTTTAGTTACTTTGGAAAAAAAAATATTTTTTTAGTTACTTTGGAAAAAAAAATATTTTTTTAGTTACTTTGGAAAAAAAAATATTTTTTTAGTTACTTTGGAAAAAAAAATATTTTTTTAGTTACTTTGGAAAAAAAAATATTTTTTTAGTTACTTTGGAAAAAAAAATATTTTTTTAGTTACTTTGGAAAAAAAAATATTTTTTTAGTTTCTTTGGAAAAAAAAATATTTTTTTAGTTACTTTGGAAAAAAAAATATTTTTTTAGTTACTTTGGAAAAAAAAATATTTTTTTAATTAATTTGGAAAAAAAATATTTTTTTAGTTACTTTGGAAAAAAATATATTTTTTAGTTACTTTGGGAAAAAAAATATTTTTTTAGTTACTTTGGAAAAAAAAATATTTTTTTAGTTACTTTGGGGAAAAAATTATTTTTTTAGTTACTTTGGAAAAAAAATATTTTTTTAGTTACTTTGGAAAAAAAAATATTTTTTTAGTTACTTTGGAAAAAAAAATATTTTTTTAATTACTTTGGAAAAAAAATATTTTTTTAGTTACTTTGGAAAAAAATATTTTTTTTAGTTACTTTGGAAAAAAAAATATTTTTTTAGTTTCTTTGGAAAAAAAATATTTTTTAGTTACTTTGGAAAAATAAATATTTTTTTAGTTACTTTGGAAAAAAAAATATTTTTTTAGTTACTTTGGAAAAAAAAATATTTTTTTAGTTTCTTTGGAAAAAAAAATATTTTTTTAGTTACTTTGGAAAAGAAAATATTTTTTTAGTTACTTTGGAAAAAAAAATATTTTTTTAGTTACTTTGGAAAAAAAAATATTTTTTTAGTTACTTTGGAAAAAAAAATATTTTTTTAGTTACTTTGGAAAAAAAAATATTTTTTTAGTTACTTTGGAAAAAAAAAATTGTTTTAGTTACTTTGGAAAAAAATATATTTTTTTAGTTACTTTGGAAAAAAAAATATTTTTTTAGTTACTTTGGAAAAAAAAATATTTTTTTAGTTACTTTGGAAAAAAAAATATTTTTTTAGTTACTTTGGAAAAAAAAATATTTTTTTAGTTTCTTTGGAAAAAAAATATTTTTTAGTTACTTTGGAAAAATAAATATTTTTTTAGTTACTTTGGAAAAAAAAATATTTTTTTAGTTACTTTGGAAAAAAAAATATTTTTTTAGTTACTTTGGAAAAAAAAATATTTTTTTAGTTTCTTTGGAAAAAAAAATATTTTTTTAGTTACTTTGGAAAAGAAAATATTTTTTTAGTTACTTTGGAAAAAAAAATATTTTTTTAGTTACTTTGGAAAAAAAAATATTTTTTTAGTTACTTTGGAAAAAAAAATATTTTTTTAGTTACTTTGGAAAAAAAAATATTTTTTTAGTTACTTTGGAAAAAAAAATATTGTTTTAGTTACTTTGGAAAAAAATATATTTTTTTAGTTACTTTGGAAAAAAAAATATTTTTTTAGTTACTTTGGAAAAAAAAATATTTTTTTAGTTACTTTGGAAAAAAAAATATTTTTTTAGTTACTTTGGAAAAAAAAATATTTTTTTAGTTTCTTTGGAAAAAAAAATATTTTTTTAGTTACTTTGGAAAAAAAAATATTTTTTTAGTTACTTTGGAAAAAAAAATATTTTTTTAGTTACTTTGGAAAAAAAATATTTTTTTAGTTACTTTGGGAAAAAAAATATTTTTTTAGTTACTTTGGAAAAAAAAAATATTTTTTTAGTTACTTTGGAAAAAAAAATATTTTTTTAGTTACTTTGGAAATTTTTTTATTTTTTTAGTTACTTTGGAAAAAAAAATATTTTTTTAGTTACTTTGGGAAAAAAAATATTTTTTTAGTTACTTTGGAAAAAAAAATATTTTTTTAGTTACTTTGGAAAAAATAATATTTTTTTAATTACTTTGGAAAAAAAAAATTTTTTAGTTACTTTGGAAAAAAAAATATTTTTTTAGTTACTTTGGAAAAAAATATTTTTTTTTAGTTACTTTGGAAAAAAAAATATTTTTTTAGTTACTTTGGAAAAAAATATATTTTTTTAGTTACTTTGGAAAAAAATATATTTTTTTAGTTACTTTGGAAAAAAAATATTTTTTTAGTTACTTTGGAAAAAAAAATATTTTTTTAGTTACTTTGGAAAAAAAATTATTTTTTTAGTTACTTTGGAAAAAAAATTATTTTTTTAGTTTCTTTGGAAAAAAAATTATTTTTTTAGTTACTTTGGAAAAAAAAAAATTTTTTTAGTTACTTTGGAAAAAAAAAATTTTTTTTAGTTACTTTGGAAAAAAAAATATTTTTTTAGTTTCTTTGGAAAAAAATATATTTTTTTAGTTACTTTGGAAAAAAAAAAAATTTTTTAATTACTTTGGAAAAAAAAATATTTTTTTAGTTACTTTGGAAAAAAAAATATTTTTTTAGTTACTTTGGAAAAAAAAATATTTTTTTAGTTACTTTGGAAAAAAAAATATTTTTTTAGTTACTTTGGAAAAAAAAAAAAATTTTTAGTTACTTTGGAAAAAAAAAAAATTTTTTAGTTACTTTGGAAAAAAAAATATTTTTTTAGTTACTTTGGAAAAAAAAATATTTTTTTAGTTTCTTTGGGAAAAAAAAAATTTTTTAGTTACTTTGGAAAAAAAAAATTTTTTTAGTTACTTTGGAAAAAAATTTTTTTTTTTAGTTACTTTGGAAAAAAAAATATTTTTTTAGTTTCTTTGGAAAAAAAAAATTTTTTTAGTTACTTTGGAAAAAAAAATATTTTTTTAGTTACTTTGGAAAAAAAAATATTTTTTTAGGTACTTTGGAAAAAAAAATATTTTTTTAGTTACTTTGGAAAAAAAATATTTTTTTAGTTACTTTGGAAAAAAAAATATTTTTTTAGTTACTTTGGAAAAAAAAATATTTTTTTAGTTACTTTGGAAAAAAAAATTTTTTTTTAGTTTCTTTGGAAAAAAAAAAAAAATTTTAGTTACTTTGGAAAAAAAAATATTTTTTTAGTTTCTTTGGAAAAAAAAATATTTTTTTAGTTACTTTGGAAAAAAAAATATTTTTTTAGTTACTTTGGAAAAAAAAATATTTTTTTAGTTACTTTGGAAAAAAAAATATTTTTTTAGTTACTTTGGAAAAAAAATATTTTTTTAGTTACTTTGGAAAAAAAAATATTTTTTTAGTTACTTTGGAAAAAAAATATTTTTTTAGTTACTTTGGAAAAAAAAAATGTTTTAGTTACTTTGGAAAAAAAAATATTTTTTTAGTTTCTTTGGAAAAAAAAAAAATTTTTTAGTTACTTTGGAAAAAAAAATATTTTTTTAGTTACTTTGGAAAAAAAAATATTTTTTTAGTTACTTTGGAAAAAAAAATATTTTTTTAGTTTCTTTGGAAAAAAAAATATTTTTTTAGTTACTTTGGAAAAAAAAATATTTTTTTAGTTACTTTGGAAAAAAAAATATTTTTTTAGTTACTTTGGAAAAAAATATATTTTTTTAGTTACTTTGGAAAAAATATATTTTTTTAGTTACTTTGGAAAAAAAAATATTTTTTTAGTTACTTTGGAAAAAAAAATATTTTTTTAGTTACTTTGGAAAAAAAAATATTTTTTTAGTTACTTTGGAAAAAAAAATATTTTTTTAGTTACTTTGGAAAAAAAAATATTGTTTTAGTTACTTTGGAAAAAAATATATTTTTTTAGTTACTTTGGAAAAAAAAATATTTTTTTAGTTACTTTGGAAAAAAAAATATTTTTTTAGTTACTTTGGAAAAAAAAATATTTTTTTAGTTACTTTGGAAAAAAAAATATTTTTTTAGTTTCTTTGGAAAAAAAAATATTTTTTTAGTTTCTTTGGAAAAAAAAATATTTTTTTAGTTACTTTGGAAAAAAAAATATTTTTTTAGTTACTTTGGAAAAAAAATATTTTTTTAGTTACTTTGGGAAAAAAAATATTTTTTTAGTTACTTTGGAAAAAAAATATATTTTTTTAGTTACTTTGGAAAAAAAAATATTTTTTTAGTTACTTTGGAAATTTTTTTATTTTTTTAGTTACTTTGGAAAAAAAAATATTTTTTTAGTTACTTTGGGAAAAAAAATATTTTTTTAGTTACTTTGGAAAAAAAAATATTTTTTTAGTTACTTTGGAAAAAATAATATTTTTTTAATTACTTTGGAAAAAAAAAAATTTTTTAGTTACTTTGGAAAAAAAAATATTTTTTTAGTTACTTTGGAAAAAAATATTTTTTTTTAGTTACTTTGGAAAAAAAAATATTTTTTTAGTTACTTTGGAAAAAAAAATATTTTTTTAGTTACTTTGGAAAAAAATATATTTTTTTAGTTACTTTGGAAAAAAAATATTTTTTTAGTTACTTTGGAAAAAAAAATATTTTTTTAGTTACTTTGGAAAAAAAATTATTTTTTTAGTTACTTTGGAAAAAAAATTATTTTTTTAGTTTCTTTGGAAAAAAAATTATTTTTTTAGTTACTTTGGAAAAAAAAATTTTTTTTAGTTACTTTGGAAAAAAAAAATTTTTTTTAGTTACTTTGGAAAAAAAAATATTTTTTTAGTTTCTTTGGAAAAAAAAATATTTTTTTAGTTACTTTGGAAAAAAAATTTTTTTTTTAATTACTTTGGAAAAAAAAATATTTTTTTAGTTACTTTGGAAAAAAAAATATTTTTTTAGTTACTTTGGAAAAAAAAATATTTTTTTAGTTACTTTGGAAAAAAAAAAAAAATTTTAGTTACTTTGGAAAAAAAAAAAATTTTTTAGTTACTTTGGAAAAAAAAATATTTTTTTAGTTACTTTGGAAAAAAAAATATTTTTTTAGTTTCTTTGGGAAAAAAAAATTTTTTTAGTTACTTTGGAAAAAAAAATTTTTTTTAGTTACTTTGGAAAAAAATTTTTTTTTTTAGTTACTTTGGAAAAAAAAATATTTTTTTAGTTACTTTGGAAAAAAAAATATTTTTTTAGTTACTTTGGAAAAAAAAAAAAAATTTTAGTTACTTTGGAAAAAAAAAAATTTTTTTAGTTACTTTGGAAAAAAAAATATTTTTTTAGTTACTTTGGAAAAAAAAATATTTTTTTAGTTTCTTTGGGAAAAAAAAATTTTTTTAGTTACTTTGGAAAAAAAATTTTTTTTTAGTTACTTTGGAAAAAAATTTTTTTTTTTAGTTACTTTGGAAAAAAAAATATTTTTTTAGTTTCTTTGGAAAAAAAAATATTTTTTTAGTTACTTTGGAAAAAAAAATATTGTTTTAGTTACTTTGGGAAAAAAAATATTTTTTTAGGTACTTTGGAAAAAAAAATATTTTTTTAGTTACTTTGGAAAAAAAATATTTTTTTAGTTACTTTGGAAAAAAAAATATTTTTTTAGTTACTTTGGGAAAAAAAAATTTTTTTTAGTTACTTTGGAAAAAAGATTTTTTTTTTAGTTTCTTTGGAAAAAAAAAAAAAATTTTAGTTACTTTGGAAAAAAAAATATTTTTTTAGTTTCTTTGGAAAAAAAAATATTTTTTTAGTTACTTTGGAAAAAAAAATATTTTTTTAGTTACTTTGGAAAAAAAAATATTTTTTTAGTTACTTTGGAAAAAAAAATATTTTTTTAGTTACTTTGGAAAAAAAATATTTTTTTAGTTACTTTGGAAAAAAAAATATTTTTTTAGTTACTTTGGAAAAAAAATATTTTTTTAGTTACTTTGGAAAAAAAAAAATGTTTTAGTTACTTTGGAAAAAAAAATATTTTTTTAGTTTCTTTGGAAAAAAAAAAAATTTTTTAGTTACTTTGGAAAAAAAAATATTTTTTTAGTTACTTTGGAAAAAAAAATATTTTTTTAGTTACTTTGGAAAAAAAAATATTTTTTTAGTTTCTTTGGAAAAAAAAATATTTTTTTAGTTACTTTGGAAAAAAAAATATTTTTTTAGTTACTTTGGAAAAAAAAATATTTTTTTAGTTACTTTGGAAAAAAATATATTTTTTTAGTTACTTTGGAAAAAAAATATTTTTTTAGTTACTTTGGAAAAAAAAATATTTTTTTAGTTACTTTGGAAAAAAAAATATTTTTTTAGTTACTTTGGAAAAAAAAATATTTTTTTAGTTACTTTGGAAAAAAAATTATTTTTTTAGTTACTTTGGAAAAAAAAATATTTTTTTAGTTACTTTGGGAAAAAAAATATTTTTTTAGTTACTTTGGAAAAAAAAATATTTTTTTAGTTACTTTGGAAAAAAAAATATTTTTTTAATTACTTTGGAAAAAAATATATTTTTTTAGTTACTTTGGAAAAAAAAATTGTTTTTAGTTACTTTGGGAAAAAAATATATTTTTAGTTACTTTGGAAAAAAAAATATTTTTTTAGTTACTTTGGAAAAAAAAATATTTTTTTAGTTACTTTGGAAAAAAAAAAATTTTTTTAGTTACTTTGGAAAAAAAAAAATTTTTTTAGTTACTTTGGAAAAAAAAAAAAATTTTTAATTACTTTGGAAAAAAAAAAAATTTTTAGTTACTTTGGAAAAAAAAAGAATTTTAGTTACTTTGGAAAAAAAAAATTTTTTAGTTACTTTGGAAAAAAAAATTTTTTTTTAGTTACTTTGGAAAAAAAAAATTTTTTTTAGTTACTTTGGAAAAAAAAATATTTTTTTAGTTACTTTGGAAAAAAAAATATTTTTTTAGTTACTTTGGAAAAAAAAATATTTTTTTAGTTACTTTGGAAAAAAAAATATTTTTTTAGTTACTTTGGAAAAAAAAATATTTTTTTAGTTACTTTGGAAAAAAAAATATTTTTTTAGTTACTTTGGAAAAAAAATATTTTTTTAGTTACTTTGGAAAAAAAAATATTTTTTTAGTTACTTTGGAAAAAAAATATTTTTTTAGTTACTTTGGAAAAAAAAAATGTTTTAGTTACTTTGGAAAAAAAAATATTTTTTTAGTTTCTTTGGAAAAAAAAAAATTTTTTTAGTTACTTTGGAAAAAAAAATATTTTTTTAGTTACTTTGGAAAAAAAAATATTTTTTTAGTTACTTTGGAAAAAAAAATATTTTTTTAGTTTCTTTGGAAAAAAAAATATTTTTTTAGTTACTTTGGAAAAAAAAATATTTTTTTAGTTACTTTGGAAAAAAAAATATTTTTTTAGTTACTTTGGAAAAAAATATATTTTTTTAGTTACTTTGGAAAAAAAATATTTTTTTAGTTACTTTGGAAAAAAAAATA
The DNA here is from genome assembly GCF_949748355.1 of Melanostigma gelatinosum. Classification (NCBI taxonomy): domain Eukaryota; kingdom Metazoa; phylum Chordata; class Actinopteri; order Perciformes; family Zoarcidae; genus Melanostigma; species Melanostigma gelatinosum. The sequence goes on along the minus strand of NW_027635060.1, from coordinate 64,428 downwards.
TTTTTTTAGTTACTTTGGAAAAAAAAATATTTTTTTAGTTACTTTGGAAAAAAAAATATTTTTTTAGTTACTTTGGAAAAAAAATTATTTTTTTAGTTACTTTGGAAAAAAAAATATTTTTTTAGTTACTTTGGGAAAAAAAATATTTTTTTAGTTACTTTGGAAAAAAAAATATTTTTTTAGTTACTTTGGAAAAAAAAATATTTTTTTAATTACTTTGGAAAAAAATATATTTTTTTAGTTACTTTGGAAAAAAAAATTGTTTTTAGTTACTTTGGGAAAAAAATATATTTTTAGTTACTTTGGAAAAAAAAATATTTTTTTAGTTACTTTGGAAAAAAAAATATTTTTTTAGTTACTTTGGAAAAAAAAAAAATTTTTTAGTTACTTTGGAAAAAAAAAAATTTTTTTAGTTACTTTGGAAAAAAAAAAAATTTTTTAATTACTTTGGAAAAAAAAAAAATTTTTAGTTACTTTGGAAAAAAAAAGAATTTTAGTTACTTTGGAAAAAAAAAATTTTTTAGTTACTTTGGAAAAAAAAATTTTTTTTTAGTTACTTTGGAAAAAAAAATTTTTTTTTAGTTACTTTGGAAAAAAAAATATTTTTTTAGTTACTTTGGAAAAAAAAATATTTTTTTAGTTACTTTGGAAAAAAAAATATTTTTTTAGTTACTTTGGAAAAAAAAATATTTTTTTAGTTACTTTGGAAAAAAAAATATTTTTTTAGTTACTTTGGAAAAAAAAATATTTTTTTAGTTACTTTGGAAAAAAATTTTTTTTTTTAGTTACTTTGGAAAAAAAAATATTTTTTTAGTTACTTTGGAAAAAAAAATATTTTTTTAGTTACTTTGGAAAAAAAATATTTTTTTTAGTTTCTTTGGAAAAAAAAATTTTTTTTAGTTACTTTGGAAAAAAAATTATTTTTTTAGTTTCTTTGGAAAAAAAATTATTTTTTTAGTTACTTTGGAAAAAAAAAAATTTTTTTAGTTACTTTGGAAAAAAATATATTTTTTTAGTTACTTTGGAAAAAAAAATATTTTTTTAGTTTCTTTGGAAAAAAAAATATTTTTTTAGTTACTTTGGAAAAAAAAATATTTTTTTAGTTACTTTGGAAAAAAAAATATTTTTTTTAATTACTTTGGAAAAAAAATATTTTTTTAGTTACTTTGGAAAAAAATATTTTTTTTAGTTACTTTGGAAAAAAAAATATTTTTTTAGTTACTTTGGAAAAAAAAATATTTTTTTAGTTACTTTGGGGAAAAAAATATTTTTTTAGTTACTTTGGAAAAAAAAATATTTTTTTAGTTACTTTGGAAAAAAAAAATTTTTTTAGTTACTTTGGAAAAAAAAATATTTTTTTAATTACTTTGGAAAAAAAATATTTTTTTAGTTACTTTGGAAAAAAATATTTTTTTTAGTTACTTTGGAAAAAATAATATTTTTTTAGTTACTTTGGAAAAAAAAAAATTTTTTTAGTTACTTTGGAAAATAAAATATTTTTTTAGTTACTTTGGAAAAAAAAATATTTTTTTAGTTACTTTGGAAAAAAAAATATTTTTTTAGTTACTTTGGAAAAAAATATATATTTTTAGTTACTTTGGAAAAAAAAATATTTTTTTAGTTACTTTGGAAAAAAAAATATTTTTTTAGTTACTTTGGAAAAAAAAATATTTTTTTAGTTACTTTGGAAAAAAAAATATTTTTTTAGTTACTTTGGAAAAAAAAATATTTTTTTAGTTACTTTGGAAAAAAAAATATTTTTTTAGTTACTTTGGAAAAAAAAATATTTTTTTAGTTACTTTGGAAAAAAAAATATTTTTTTAGTTACTTTGGAAAAAAAAATATTTTTTTAGTTTCTTTGGGAAAAAAAATATTTTTTTAGTTACTTTGGAAAAAAAAATATTTTTTTAGTTACTTTGGAAAAAAAAATATTTTTTTAATTAATTTGGAAAAAAAATATTTTTTTAGTTACTTTGGAAAAAAATATTTTTTTTAGTTACTTTGGGAAAAAAAATATTTTTTTAGTTACTTTGGAAAAAAAAATATTTTTTTAGTTACTTTGGGGAAAAAAATATTTTTTTAGTTACTTTGGAAAAAAAAATATTTTTTTAGTTACTTTGGAAAAAAAATATTTTTTTAGTTACTTTGGAAAAAAAAAAAATTTTTTAGTTACTTTGGAAAAAAAAATATTTTTTTAGTTACTTTGGAAAAAAAAATATTTTTTTAATTACTTTGGAAAAAAAAATTTTTTTTAGTTACTTTGGAAAAAAAAAAAAATTTTTTAGTTACTTTGGAAAAAAAATTTTTTTTTACTTACTTTGGAAAAAAAATTTTTTTTTTAGTTACTTTGGAAAAAAATATTTTTTTTTAGTTACTTTGGAAAAAAAAATATTTTTTTAGTTACTTTGGAAAAAAAAATATTTTTTTAGTTACTTTGGAAAAAAAAATATTTTTTTAGTTACTTTGGAAAAAAAAATATTTTTTTAGTTACTTTGGAAAAAAAAATATTTTTTTAGTTACTTTGGAAAAAAAAATATTTTTTTAGTTACTTTGGAAAAAAAAATATTTTTTTAGTTACTTTGGAAAAAAAAATATTTTTTTAGTTTCTTTGGGAAAAAAAAATATTTTTTTAGTTACTTTGGAAAAAAAAATATTTTTTTAGTTACTTTGGAAAAAAAAATATTTTTTTAATTAATTTGGAAAAAAAATATTTTTTTAGTTACTTTGGAAAAAAATATTTTTTTTAGTTACTTTGGGAAAAAAAATATTTTTTTAGTTACTTTGGAAAAAAAAATATTTTTTTAGTTACTTTGGGGAAAAAAATATTTTTTTAGTTACTTTGGAAAAAAAAATATTTTTTTAGTTACTTTGGAAAAAAAATATTTTTTTAGTTACTTTGGAAAAAAAAATTTTTTTTAGTTACTTTGGAAAAAAAAATATTTTTTTAGTTTCTTTGGAAAAAAAAATTTTTTTTAGTTACTTTGGAAAAAAAAATATTTTTTTAGTTACTTTGGAAAAAAAAATATTTTTTTAGTTACTTTGGAAAAAAAATTTTTTTTTTAGTTTCTTTGGAAAAAAAAAATTTTTTTAGTTACTTTGGAAAAGAAAATATTTTTTTAGTTACTTTGGAAAAAAAAATATTTTTTTAATTACTTTGGAAAAAAATATATTTTTTTAGTTACTTTGGAAAAAAAAATTTTTTTTAGTTACTTTGGAAAAAAATATATTTTTTTAGTTACTTTGGAAAAAAAAATATTTTTTTAGTTACTTTGGAAAAAAATATATATTTTTAGTTACTTTGGAAAAAAAAATATTTTTTTAGTTACTTTGGAAAAAAAAAAAATTTTTTAGTTACTTTGGAAAAAAAAATTTTTTTTAGTTACTTTGGAAAAAAAAATATTTTTTTAGTTACTTTGGAAAAAAAAAATTTTTTTTAATTACTTTGGAAAAAAAATAATTTTTTAGTTACTTTGGAAAAAAAGAAATTTTTTAGTTACTTTGGAAAAAAAATTTTTTTTTAGTTACTTTGGAAAAAAAAAATTGTTTTTAGTTACTTTGGAAAAAATATATATTTTTTTAGTTACTTTGGAAAAAAAAATATTTTTTTAGTTACTTTGGAAAAAAAAATATTTTTTTAGTTACTTTGGAAAAAAAAATATTTTTTTAGTTACTTTGGAAAAAAAAATATTTTTTTAGTTACTTTGGAAAAAAAATATTTTTTTAGTTACTTTGGAAAAAAAAATATTTTTTTAGTTACTTTGGAAAAAAAAATATTTTTTTAGTTACTTTGGAAAAAAAAAATTTTTTTAGTTTCTTTGGAAAAAAAATATTTTTTTAGTTACTTTGGAAAAAAAAATATTTTTTTAGTTACTTTGGAAAAAAAAATATTTTTTTAATTAATTTGGAAAAAAAATATTTTTTTAGTTACTTTGGAAAAAAATATTTTTTTTAGTTACTTTGGGAAAAAAAATATTTTTTTAGTTACTTTGGAAAAAAAAATATTTTTTTAGTTACTTTGGGGAAAAAATTATTTTTTTAGTTACTTTGGAAAAAAAAATATTTTTTTAGTTACTTTGGAAAAAAAAATATTTTTTTAGTTACTTTGGAAAAAAAAATATTTTTTTAATTACTTTGGAAAAAAAATATTTTTTTAGTTACTTTGGAAAAAAATATTTTTTTTAGTTACTTTGGAAAAAAAAATATTTTTTTAGTTTCTTTGGAAAAAAAATATTTTTTAGTTACTTTGGAAAAAAAAATATTTTTTTAGTTACTTTGGGAAAAAAAATATTTTTTTAGTTACTTTGGAAAAAAAAATATTTTTTTAGTTACTTTGGAAAAAATAATATTTTTTTAATTACTTTGGAAAAAAAAAATTTTTTTAGTTACTTTGGAAAAAAAAATATTTTTTTAGTTACTTTGGAAAAAAATATTTTTTTTTAGTTACTTTGGAAAAAAAAATATTTTTTTAGTTACTTTGGAAAAAAAAATATTTTTTTAGTTACTTTGGAAAAAAATATATTTTTTTAGTTACTTTGGAAAAAAAATATTTTTTTAGTTACTTTGGAAAAAAAAATATTTTTTTAGTTACTTTGGAAAAAAAATTATTTTTTTAGTTACTTTGGAAAAAAAAATATTTTTTTAGTTACTTTGGAAAAAAAAAATTTTTTTTAGTTACTTTGGAAAAAAAAAAATTGTTTTAGTTTCTTTGGAAAAAAAAAAATTTTTTTTAGTTACTTTGGAAAAAAAATTATTTTTTTAGTTTCTTTGGAAAAAAAATTATTTTTTTAGTTACTTTGGAAAAAAAAAATTTTTTTTAGTTACTTTGGAAAAAAAAATTTTTTTTTAGTTACTTTGGAAAAAAAAATATTTTTTTAGTTTCTTTGGAAAAAAAAATATTTTTTTAGTTACTTTGGAAAAAAATTTTTTTTTTTAATTACTTTGGAAAAAAAAATATTTTTTTAGTTACTTTGGAAAAAAAAATATTTTTTTAGTTACTTTGGAAAAAAAAATATTTTTTTAGTTACTTTGGAAAAAAAAATATTTTTTTAGTTACTTTGGAAAAAAAAAAAAATTTTTAGTTACTTTGGAAAAAAAAAAAATTTTTTAGTTACTTTGGAAAAAAAATTATTTTTTTAGTTACTTTGGAAAAAAAAATATTTTTTTAGTTTCTTTGGGAAAAAAATTTTTTTTTAGTTACTTTGGAAAAAAATTTTTTTTTAGTTACTTTGGAAATTTTTTTTTTTTTTTAGTTACTTTGGAAAAAAAAATATTTTTTTAGGTACTTTGGAAAAAAAAATATTTTTTTAGTTACTTTGGAAAAAAAAATATTTTTTTAATTACTTTGGAAAAAAATATATTTTTTTAGTTACTTTGGAAAAAAAAATTTTTTTAGTTACTTTGGAAAAAAAAATATTTTTTTAGTTACTTTGGAAAAAAAAATATTTTTTTAGTTACTTTGGAAAAAAAAATATTTTTTTAGTTACTTTGGAAAAAAAAAAATTTTTTTAGTTACTTTGGAAAAAAAAAAAATTTTTTAGTTACTTTGGAAAAAAAAAAAAATTTTTTAGTTACTTTGGAAAAAAAAATATTTTTTTAGTTACTTTGGAAAAAAAAATATTTTTTTTATTACTTTGGAAAAAAAAAATTTTTTTAGTTACTTTGGAAAAAAAAAAAATTTTTTAGTTACTTTGGAAAAAAAAATTTTTTTTAGTTACTTTGGAAAAAAAAAACTTTTTTTTAGTTACTTTGGAAAAAAATATTTTTTTTTAGTTACTTTGGAAAAAAAAATATTTTTTTAGTTACTTTGGAAAAAAAAATATTTTTTTAGTTACTTTGGAAAAAAAAATATTTTTTTAGTTACTTTGGAAAAAAAAATATTTTTTTAGTTACTTTGGAAAAAAAAATATTTTTTTAGTTACTTTGGAAAAAAAAAAATTTTTTTAGTTACTTTGGAAAAAAAAATATTTTTTTAGTTACTTTGGAAAAAAAAATATTTTTTTAGTTTCTTTGGGAAAAAAAATATTTTTTTAGTTACTTTGGAAAAAAATATATTTTTTTAGTTACTTTGGAAAAAAAAATATTTTTTTACTTAATTTGGAAAAAAAATATTTTTTTAGTTACTTTGGAAAAAAATATATTTTTTAGTTACTTTGGGAAAAAAAATATTTTTTTAGTTACTTTGGAAAAAAAAATATTTTTTTAGTTACTTTGGGGAAAAAAATATTTTTTTAGTTACTTTGGAAAAAAAAATATTTTTTTAGTTACTTTGGAAAAAAAAATATTTTTTTAGTTACTTTGGAAAAAAAAATATTTTTTTAATTACTTTGGAAAAAAAATATTTTTTTAGTTACTTTGGAAAAAAATATTTTTTTTAGTTACTTTGGAAAAAAAAATATTTTTTTAGTTTCTTTGGAAAAAAAATTTTTTTTTAGTTACTTTGGAAAAAAAAATATTTTTTTAGTTACTTTGGAAAAAAAAATATTTTTTTAGTTACTTTGGAAAAAAAAATATTTTTTTAGTTTCTTTGGAAAAAAAAATTTTTTTTAGTTACTTTGGAAAAGAAAATATTTTTTTAGTTACTTTGGAAAAAAAAAAAATTTTTTAATTAATTTGGAAAAAAAATATTTTTTTAGTTACTTTGGAAAAAAATATTTTTTTTAGTTACTTTGGGAAAAAAAATATTTTTTTAGTTACTTTGGAAAAAAAAATATTTTTTTAGTTACTTTGGGGAAAAAATTATTTTTTTAGTTACTTTGGAAAAAAAAATATTTTTTTAGTTACTTTGGAAAAAAAAATATTTTTTTAGTTACTTTGGAAAAAAAAATATTTTTTTAATTACTTTGGAAAAAAAATATTTTTTTAGTTACTTTGGAAAAAAATATTTTTTTTAGTTACTTTGGAAAAAAAAATATTTTTTTAGTTTCTTTGGAAAAAAAATATTTTTTAGTTACTTTGGAAAAATAAATATTTTTTTAGTTACTTTGGAAAAAAAAATATTTTTTTAGTTACTTTGGAAAAAAAAATATTTTTTTAGTTTCTTTGGGAAAAAAAAATTTTTTTAGTTACTTTGGAAAAAAAAAATTTTTTTAGTTACTTTGGAAAAAAATTTTTTTTTTTAGTTACTTTGGAAAAAAAAATATTTTTTTAGTTACTTTGGAAAAAAAAATATTTTTTTAGTTACTTTGGGGAAAAAATTATTTTTTTAGTTACTTTGGAAAAAAAAATATTTTTTTAGTTACTTTGGAAAAAAAAATATTTTTTTAGTTACTTTGGAAAAAAAAATATTTTTTTAATTACTTTGGAAAAAAAATATTTTTTTAGTTACTTTGGAAAAAAAGTTAATTTGGAAAAAAAAATATTTTTTTAATTACTTTGGAAAAAAAATATTTTTTTAGTTACTTTGGAAAAAAATATTTTTTTTAGTTACTTTGGAAAAAAAAATATTTTTTTAGTTTCTTTGGAAAAAAAATATTTTTTAGTTACTTTGGAAAAATAAATATTTTTTTAGTTACTTTGGAAAAAAAATTATTTTTTTAGTTACTTTGGAAAAAAAAATATTTTTTTAGTTACTTTGGAAAAAAAAAATTTTTTTTAGTTACTTTGGAAAAAAAAAAAAATTTTTAGTTACTTTGGAAAAAAAAATTTTTTTAGTTACTTTGGAAAAAAAAATATTTTTTTAATTACTTTGGAAAAAAAAAATTTTTTTAGTTACTTTGGAAAAAAAAAAAATTTTTTAGTTACTTTGGAAAAAAAAATTTTTTTTAGTTACTTTGGAAAAAAAAAAATTTTTTTAGTTACTTTGGAAAAAAATATTTTTTTTTAGTTACTTTGGAAAAAAAAATATTTTTTTAGTTACTTTGGAAAAAAAAAAATTTTTTTAGTTACTTTGGAAAAAAAAATATTTTTTTAGTTACTTTGGAAAAAAAAATATTTTTTTAGTTACTTTGGAAAAAAAAATATTTTTTTAGTTACTTTGGAAAAAAATATATTTTTTTAGTTACTTTGGAAAAAAATATATTTTTTTAGTTACTTTGGAAAAAAAATATTTTTTTAGTTACTTTGGAAAAAAAAATATTTTTTTAGTTACTTTGGAAAAAAAATTATTTTTTTAGTTACTTTGGAAAAAAAAATATTTTTTTAGTTACTTTGGAAAAAAAAATTTTTTTTTAGTTACTTTGGAAAAAAAAAAATTGTTTTAGTTTCTTTGGAAAAAAAAAAATTTTTTTTAGTTACTTTGGAAAAAAAATTATTTTTTTAGTTTCTTTGGAAAAAAAATTATTTTTTTAGTTACTTTGGAAAAAAAAAATTTTTTTTAGTTACTTTGGAAAAAAAAATTTTTTTTTAGTTACTTTGGAAAAAAAAATATTTTTTTAGTTTCTTTGGAAAAAAAAATATTTTTTTAGTTACTTTGGAAAAAAAAATTTTTTTTTAATTACTTTGGAAAAAAAAATATTTTTTTAGTTACTTTGGAAAAAAAAATATTTTTTTAGTTACTTTGGAAAAAAAAATATTTTTTTAGTTACTTTGGAAAAAAAAATATTTTTTTAGTTACTTTGGAAAAAAAAAAAAATTTTTAGTTACTTTGGAAAAAAAAAAAATTTTTTAGTTACTTTGGAAAAAAAATTATTTTTTTAGTTACTTTGGAAAAAAAAATATTTTTTTAGTTTCTTTGGGAAAAAAAATTTTTTTTAGTTACTTTGGAAAAAAATTTTTTTTTAGTTACTTTGGAAAAAATTTTTTTTTTTTAGTTACTTTGGAAAAAAAAATATTTTTTTAGGTACTTTGGAAAAAAAAATATTTTTTTAGTTACTTTGGAAAAAAAAATATTTTTTTAATTACTTTGGAAAAAAATATATTTTTTTAGTTACTTTGGAAAAAAAATTTTTTTTAGTTACTTTGGAAAAAAAAATATTTTTTTAGTTACTTTGGAAAAAAAAATATTTTTTTAGTTACTTTGGAAAAAAAAATATTTTTTTAGTTACTTTGGAAAAAAAAAAATTTTTTTAGTTACTTTGGAAAAAAAAAAAATTTTTTAGTTACTTTGGAAAAAAAAAAAAAATTTTTAGTTACTTTGGAAAAAAAAATATTTTTTTAGTTACTTTGGAAAAAAAAATATTTTTTTAATTACTTTGGAAAAAAAAAATTTTTTTAGTTACTTTGGAAAAAAAAAAAAATTTTTAGTTACTTTGGAAAAAAAAATTTTTTTTAGTTACTTTGGAAAAAAAAAACTTTTTTTTAGTTACTTTGGAAAAAAATATTTTTTTTTAGTTACTTTGGAAAAAAAAATATTTTTTTAGTTACTTTGGAAAAAAAAATATTTTTTTAGTTACTTTGGAAAAAAAAATATTTTTTTAGTTACTTTGGAAAAAAAAATATTTTTTTAGTTACTTTGGAAAAAAAAATATTTTTTTAGTTACTTTGGAAAAAAAAATATTTTTTTAGTTACTTTGGAAAAAAAAATATTTTTTTAGTTACTTTGGAAAAAAAAATATTTTTTTAGTTTCTTTGGGAAAAAAAATATTTTTTTAGTTACTTTGGAAAAAAATATATTTTTTTAGTTACTTTGGAAAAAAAAATATTTTTTTACTTAATTTGGAAAAAAAATATTTTTTTAGTTACTTTGGAAAAAAATATATTTTTTAGTTACTTTGGGAAAAAAAATATTTTTTTAGTTACTTTGGAAAAAAAAATATTTTTTTAGTTACTTTGGGGAAAAAAATATTTTTTTAGTTACTTTGGAAAAAAAAATATTTTTTTAGTTACTTTGGAAAAAAAAATATTTTTTTAGTTACTTTGGAAAAAAAAATATTTTTTTAATTACTTTGGAAAAAAAATATTTTTTTAGTTACTTTGGAAAAAAATATTTTTTTTAGTTACTTTGGAAAAAAAAATATTTTTTTAGTTTCTTTGGAAAAAAAAATTTTTTTTAGTTACTTTGGAAAAAAAAATATTTTTTTAGTTACTTTGGAAAAAAAAATATTTTTTTAGTTACTTTGGAAAAAAAATATTTTTTTAGTTTCTTTGGAAAAAAAAATTTTTTTTAGTTACTTTGGAAAAGAAAATATTTTTTTAGTTACTTTGGAAAAAAAAATATTTTTTTAATTACTTTGGAAAAAAATATATTTTTTTAGTTACTTTGGAAAAAAAAATTTTTTTTAGTTACTTTGGAAAAAAATATTTTTTTTTAGTTACTTTGGAAAAAAAAATATTTTTTTAGTTACTTTGGAAAAAAATATATATTTTTAGTTACTTTGGAAAAAAAAATATTTTTTTAGTTACTTTGGAAAAAAAAAAATTTTTTTAGTTACTTTGGAAAAAAAAAAATTTTTTAGTTACTTTGGAAAAAAAAAAATTTTTTTAGTTACTTTGGAAAAAATTTTTTTTTTTTAATTACTTTGGAAAAATAATAATTTTTTAGTTACTTTGGAAAAAAAAAAATTTTTTAGTTACTTTGGAAAAAATTTTTTTTTTAGTTACTTTGGAAAAAAAAAAATTTTTTAGTTACTTTGGAAAAAATATATATTTTTTTAGTTACTTTGGAAAAAAAAATATTTTTTTAGTTACTTTGGAAAAAAAAATATTTTTTTAGTTACTTTGGAAAAAAAAAAATTTTTTTAGTTACTTTGGAAAAAAAAATATTTTTTTAGTTACTTTGGAAAAAAAAAATATTTTTTTAGTTACTTTGGAAAAAAAAATATTTTTTTAGTTACTTTGGAAAAAAAAATATTTTTTTAGTTACTTTGGAAAAAAAAATATTTTTTTAGTTTCTTTGGAAAAAAAAATATTTTTTTAGTTACTTTGGAAAAAAAAATATTTTTTTAGTTACTTTGGAAAAAAAAATATTTTTTTAATTAATTTGGAAAAAAAATATTTTTTTAGTTACTTTGGAAAAAAATATTTTTTTTAGTTACTTTGGGAAAAAAAATATTTTTTTAGTTACTTTGGAAAAAAAAATATTTTTTTAGTTACTTTGGGGAAAAAATTATTTTTTTAGTTACTTTGGAAAAAAAAATATTTTTTTAGTTACTTTGGAAAAAAAAATATTTTTTTAGTTACTTTGGAAAAAAAAATATTTTTTTAATTACTTTGGAAAAAAAATATTTTTTTAGTTACTTTGGAAAAAAATATTTTTTTTAGTTACTTTGGAAAAAAAATTATTTTTTTAGTTTCTTTGGAAAAAAAATATTTTTTAGTTACTTTGGAAAAATAAATATTTTTTTAGTTACTTTGGAAAAAAAAATATTTTTTTAGTTACTTTGGAAAAAAAAATATTTTTTTAGTTTCTTTGGGAAAAAAAAATTTTTTTAGTTACTTTGGAAAAAAAATTTTTTTTAGTTACTTTGGAAAAAATTTTTTTTTTTTAGTTACTTTGGAAAAAAAAATATTTTTTTAGTTACTTTGGAAAAAAAAATATTTTTTTAGTTACTTTGGGGAAAAAATTATTTTTTTAGTTACTTTGGAAAAAAAATATTTTTTTAGTTACTTTGGAAAAAAAAATATTTTTTTAGTTACTTTGGAAAAAAAAATATTTTTTTAATTACTTTGGAAAAAAAATATTTTTTTAGTTACTTTGGAAAAAAAGTTACTTTGGAAAAAAAAATATTTTTTTAATTACTTTGGAAAAAAAATATTTTTTTAGTTACTTTGGAAAAAAATATATTTTTTAGTTACTTTGGAAAAAAAAATATTTTTTTAGTTTCTTTGGAAAAAAAATATTTTTTAGTTACTTTGGAAAAATAAATATTTTTTTAGTTACTTTGGAAAAAAAATTTTTTTTAGTTACCACTTTGGAAAAAAAAATATTTTTTTAGTTACTTTGGAAAAAAAAAATTTTTTTTAGTTACTTTGGAAAAAAAAAAAAAATTTTAGTTACTTTGGAAAAAAAAATTTTTTTTAGTTACTTTGGAAAAAAAAATATTTTTTTAATTACTTTGGAAAAAAAATTTTTTTTTAGTTACTTTGGAAAAAAAAAAAAATTTTTAGTTACTTTGGAAAAAAAAAATTTTTTTAGTTACTTTGGAAAAAAAAATTTTTTTTTAGTTACTTTGGAAAAAAATATTTTTTTTAGTTACTTTGGAAAAAAAAATATTTTTTTAGTTACTTTGGAAAAAAAAATATTTTTTTAGTTACTTTGGAAAAAAAAATATTTTTTTAGTTACTTTGGAAAAAAAAATATTTTTTTAGTTACTTTGGAAAAAAAAATATTTTTTTAGTTACTTTGGAAAAAAAAATATTTTTTTAGTTACTTTGGAAAAAAAAATATTTTTTAGTTACTTTGGAAAAAAAAATATTTTTTTAGTTTCTTTGGGAAAAAAAATATTTTTTTAGTTACTTTGGAAAAAAATATATTTTTTTAGTTACTTTGGAAAAAAAAATATTTTTTTAATTAATTTGGAAAAAAAATATTTTTTTAGTTACTTTGGAAAAAAATATATTTTTTAGTTACTTTGGGAAAAAAAATTTTTTTTAGTTACTTTGGAAAAAAATATATTTTTTTAGTTACTTTGGAAAAAAAAATATTTTTTTAGTTACTTTGGAAAAAAATATATATTTTTAGTTACTTTGGAAAAAAAAATATTTTTTTAGTTACTTTGGAAAAAAAATATTTTTTTTAGTTACTTTGGAAAAAAAAAAATTTTTTAGTTACTTTGGAAAAAAAAAAATTTTTTTAGTTACTTTGGAAAAAAAAATATTTTTTTAGTTACTTTGGAAAAAAATATATATTTTTAGTTACTTTGGAAAAAAAAATATTTTTTTAGTTACTTTGGAAAAAAAAAATTTTTTTTAGTTACTTTGGAAAAAAAAAAATTTTTTAGTTACTTTGGAAAAAATTTTTTTTTTTTAATTACTTTGGAAAAAAAATAATTTTTTAGTTACTTTGGAAAAAAAATAATTTTTTAGTTACTTTGGAAAAAAAATTTTTTTTAGTTACTTTGGAAAAAAAAAAATTTTTTTAGTTACTTTGGAAAAAATATATATTTTTTTAGTTACTTTGGAAAAAAAAATATTTTTTTAGTTACTTTGGAAAAAAAAATATTTTTTTAGTTACTTTGGAAAAAAAAAAATTTTTTTAGTTACTTTGGAAAAAAAAATATTTTTTTAGTTACTTTGGAAAAAAAAATATTTTTTTAGTTACTTTGGAAAAAAAAATATTTTTTTAGTTACTTTGGAAAAAAAAATATTTTTTTAGTTACTTTGGAAAAAAAAATATTTTTTTAGTTTCTTTGGAAAAAAAAATATTTTTTTAGTTACTTTGGAAAAAAAAATATTTTTTTAGTTACTTTGGAAAAAAAAATATTTTTTTAATTAATTTGGAAAAAAAATATTTTTTTAGTTACTTTGGAAAAAAATATTTTTTTTAGTTACTTTGGGAAAAAAAATATTTTTTTAGTTACTTTGGAAAAAAAAATATTTTTTTAGTTACTTTGGGGAAAAAATTATTTTTTTAGTTACTTTGGAAAAAAAAATATTTTTTTAGTTACTTTGGAAAAAAAAATATTTTTTTAGTTACTTTGGAAAAAAAAATATTTTTTTAATTACTTTGGAAAAAAAATATTTTTTTAGTTACTTTGGAAAAAAATATTTTTTTTAGTTACTTTGGAAAAAAAAATATTTTTTTAGTTTCTTTGGAAAAAAAATATTTTTTAGTTACTTTGGAAAAATAAATATTTTTTTAGTTACTTTGGAAAAAAAAATATTTTTTTAGTTACTTTGGAAAAAAAAATATTTTTTTAGTTTCTTTGGAAAAAAAATATTTTTTAGTTACTTTGGAAAAATAAATATTTTTTTAGTTACTTTGGAAAAAAAAATATTTTTTTAGTTACTTTGGAAAAAAAAATATTTTTTAGTTACTTTGGAAAAATAAATATTTTTTTAGTTACTTTGGAAAAAAATTTTTTTTTTTAGTTACTTTGGAAAAAAAAATATTTTTTTAGTTACTTTGGAAAAAAAAATATTTTTTTAGTTACTTTGGGGAAAAAATTATTTTTTTAGTTACTTTGGAAAAAAAAATATTTTTTTAGTTACTTTGGAAAAAAAAATATTTTTTTAGTTACTTTGGAAAAAAAAATATTTTTTTAATTACTTTGGAAAAAAAATATTTTTTTAGTTACTTTGGAAAAAAAGTTACTTTGGAAAAAAAAATATTTTTTTAATTACTTTGGAAAAAAAATATTTTTTTAGTTACTTTGGAAAAAAATATTTTTTTTAGTTACTTTGGAAAAAAAAATATTTTTTTAGTTTCTTTGGAAAAAAAATATTTTTTAGTTACTTTGGAAAAATAAATATTTTTTTAGTTACTTTGGAAAAAAAATTATTTTTTTAGTTACTTTGGAAAAAAAAATATTTTTTTAGTTACTTTGGAAAAAAAAAATTTTTTTTAGTTACTTTGGAAAAAAAAAAAAATTTTTAGTTACTTTGGAAAAAAAAAATTTTTTTAGTTACTTTGGAAAAAAAAATATTTTTTTAATTACTTTGGAAAAAAAAAATTTTTTAGTTACTTTGGAAAAAAAAAAAATTTTTTAGTTACTTTGGAAAAAAAAAATTTTTTTAGTTACTTTGGAAAAAAAAAATTTTTTTTAGTTACTTTGGAAAAAAATATTTTTTTTTAGTTACTTTGGAAAAAAAAATATTTTTTTAGTTACTTTGGAAAAAAAAATATTTTTTTAGTTTCTTTGGAAAAAAAATATTTTTTAGTTACTTTGGAAAAATAAATATTTTTTTAGTTTCTTTGGAAAAAAAATATTTTTTAGTTACTTTGGAAAAATAAATATTTTTTTAGTTACTTTGGAAAAAAAATTATTTTTTTAGTTACTTTGGAAAAAAAAATATTTTTTTAGTTACTTTGGAAAAAAAAAATTTTTTTTAGTTACTTTGGAAAAAAAAAAAATTTTTAGTTACTTTGGAAAAAAAAAATTTTTTTAGTTACTTTGGAAAAAAAAAATTTTTTTAATTACTTTGGAAAAAAAAAATTTTTTTAGTTACTTTGGAAAAAAAAAAAATTTTTTAGTTACTTTGGAAAAAAAAAATTTTTTTAGTTACTTTGGAAAAAAAAAATTTTTTTTACTTACTTTGGAAAAAAATATTTTTTTTTAGTTACTTTGGAAAAAAAAATATTTTTTTAGTTACTTTGGAAAAAAAAATATTTTTTTAGTTACTTTGGAAAAAAAAATATTTTTTTAGTTACTTTGGAAAAAAAAATATTTTTTTAGTTACTTTGGAAAAAAAAATATTTTTTTAGTTACTTTGGAAAAAAAAATATTTTTTTAGTTACTTTGGAAAAAAAAATATTTTTTTAGTTACTTTGGAAAAAAAAATATTTTTTTAGTTTCTTTGGGAAAAAAAATATTTTTTTAGTTACTTTGGAAAAAAATATATTTTTTTAGTTACTTTGGAAAAAAAAATATTTTTTTAATTAATTTGGAAAAAAAATATTTTTTTAGTTACTTTGGAAAAAAATATATTTTTTAGTTACTTTGGGAAAAAAAATATTTTTTTAGTTACTTTGGAAAAAAAAATATTTTTTTAGTTACTTTGGGGAAAAAAATATTTTTTTAGTTACTTTGGAAAAAAAAATATTTTTTTAGTTACTTTGGAAAAAAAAATATTTTTTTAGTTACTTTGGAAAAAAAAATATTTTTTTAATTACTTTGGAAAAAAAATATTTTTTTAGTTACTTTGGAAAAAAATATTTTTTTTAGTTACTTTGGAAAAAAAAATATTTTTTTAGTTTCTTTGGAAAAAAAAATTTTTTTTAGTTACTTTGGAAAAAAAAATATTTTTTTAGTTACTTTGGAAAAAAAAATATTTTTTTAGTTACTTTGGAAAAAAAAATATTTTTTTAGTTTCTTTGGAAAAAAAAAATTTTTTTAGTTACTTTGGAAAAGAAAATATTTTTTTAGTTACTTTGGAAAAAAATTTTTTTTTTTAATTACTTTGGAAAAAAATATATTTTTTTAGTTACTTTGGAAAAAAAAATTTTTTTTAGTTACTTTGGAAAAAAATATATTTTTTTAGTTACTTTGGAAAAAAAAATATTTTTTTAGTTACTTTGGAAAAAAATATATATTTTTAGTTACTTTGGAAAAAAAAATATTTTTTTAGTTACTTTGGAAAAAAAAATTTTTTTTTAGTTACTTTGGAAAAAAAAAATTTTTTTAGTTACTTTGGAAAAAAAAATATTTTTTTAGTTACTTTGGAAAAAAAAATTTTTTTTTAATTACTTTGGAAAAAAAATAATTTTTTAGTTACTTTGGAAAAAAAAAATTTTTTTAGTTACTTTGGAAAAAAAATTTTTTTTAGTTACTTTGGAAAAAAAAAATTTTTTTTAGTTACTTTGGAAAAAATATATTTTTTTTTAGTTACTTTGGAAAAAAAAATATTTTTTTAGTTACTTTGGAAAAAAAAATATTTTTTTAGTTACTTTGGAAAAAAAAATATTTTTTTAGTTACTTTGGAAAAAAAAATATTTTTTTAGTTACTTTGGAAAAAAAAATATTTTTTTAGTTACTTTGGAAAAAAAAATATTTTTTTAGTTACTTTGGAAAAAAAAATATTTTTTTAGTTACTTTGGAAAAAAAAATATTTTTTTAGTTTCTTTGGAAAAAAAAATATTTTTTTAGTTACTTTGGAAAAAAAAATATTTTTTTAGTTACTTTGGAAAAAAAAATATTTTTTTAATTAATTTGGAAAAAAAATATTTTTTTAGTTACTTTGGAAAAAAATATTTTTTTTAGTTACTTTGGGAAAAAAAATATTTTTTTAGTTACTTTGGAAAAACAAATATTTTTTTAGTTACTTTGGGGAAAAAATTATTTTTTTAGTTACTTTGGAAAAAAAATATTTTTTTAGTTACTTTGGAAAAAAAAATATTTTTTTAGTTACTTTGGAAAAAAAAATATTTTTTTAATTACTTTGGAAAAAAAATATTTTTTTAGTTACTTTGGAAAAAAATATTTTTTTTAGTTACTTTGGAAAAAAAAATATTTTTTTAGTTTCTTTGGAAAAAAAATATTTTTTAGTTACTTTGGAAAAATAAATATTTTTTTAGTTACTTTGGAAAAAAAAATATTTTTTTAGTTACTTTGGAAAAAAAAATATTTTTTTAGTTTCTTTGGAAAAAAAAATATTTTTTTAGTTACTTTGGAAAAGAAAATATTTTTTTAGTTACTTTGGAAAAAAAAATATTTTTTTAGTTACTTTGGAAAAAAAAATATTTTTTTAGTTACTTTGGAAAAAAAAATATTTTTTTAGTTACTTTGGAAAAAAAAACATTTTTTTAGTTACTTTGGAAAAAAAAAATTGTTTTAGTTACTTTGGAAAAAAATATATTTTTTTAGTTACTTTGGAAAAAAAAATATTTTTTTAGTTACTTTGGAAAAAAAAATATTTTTTTAGTTACTTTGGAAAAAAAAATATTTTTTTAGTTACTTTGGAAAAAAAAATATTTTTTTAGTTTCTTTGGAAAAAAAATATTTTTTAGTTACTTTGGAAAAATAAATATTTTTTTAGTTACTTTGGGAAAAAAAATATTTTTTTAGTTACTTTGGAAAAAAAAATATTTTTTTAGTTACTTTGGAAAAAAAAATATTTTTTTAGTTTCTTTGGAAAAAAAAATATTTTTTTAGTTACTTTGGAAAAGAAAATATTTATTTAGTTACTTTGGAAAAAAAAATATTTTTTTAGTTACTTTGGAAAAAAAAATATTTTTTTAGTTACTTTGGAAAAAAAAATATTTTTTTAGTTACTTTGGAAAAAAAAAATTTTTTTAGTTACTTTGGAAAAAAAAATATTGTTTTAGTTACTTTGGAAAAAAATATATTTTTTTAGTTACTTTGGAAAAAAAATATTTTTTTAGTTACTTTGGAAAAAAAAATATTTTTTTAGTTACTTTGGAAAAAAAAATATTTTTTTAGTTACTTTGGAAAAAAAAATATTTTTTTAGTTTCTTTGGAAAAAAAAATATTTTTTTAGTTACTTTGGAAAAAAAAATATTTTTTTAGTTACTTTGGAAAAAAAAATATTTTTTTAGTTACTTTGGAAAAAAAATATTTTTTTAGTTACTTTGGGAAAAAAAATATTTTTTTAGTTACTTTGGAAAAAAAATATATTTTTTTAGTTACTTTGGAAAAAAAAATATTTTTTTAGTTACTTTGGAAATTTTTTTATTTTTTTAGTTACTTTGGAAAAAAAAATATTTTTTTAGTTACTTTGGGAAAAAAAATATTTTTTTAGTTACTTTGGAAAAAAAAATATTTTTTTAGTTACTTTGGAAAAAATAATATTTTTTTAATTACTTTGGAAAAAAAAAATTTTTTTAGTTACTTTGGAAAAAAAAATATTTTTTTAGTTACTTTGGAAAAAAAAATTTTTTTTTAGTTACTTTGGAAAAAAAAATATTTTTTTAGTTACTTTGGAAAAAAATATATTTTTTTAGTTACTTTGGAAAAAAATATATTTTTTTAGTTACTTTGGAAAAAAAATATTTTTTTAGTTACTTTGGAAAAAAAAATATTTTTTTAGTTACTTTGGAAAAAAAATTATTTTTTTAGTTACTTTGGAAAAAAAATTATTTTTTTAGTTTCTTTGGAAAAAAAATTATTTTTTTAGTTACTTTGGAAAAAAAAAAATTTTTTTAGTTACTTTGGAAAAAAAAAAAATTTTTTAGTTACTTTGGAAAAAAAAAAAAATTTTTAGTTACTTTGGAAAAAAAAATATTTTTTTAGTTACTTTGGAAAAAAAAATATTTTTTTAGTTTCTTTGGGAAAAAAAAATTTTTTAGTTACTTTGGAAAAAAAATTTTTTTTTAGTTACTTTGGAAAAAAAATTTTTTTTTTAGTTACTTTGGAAAAAAAAATATTTTTTTAGTTTCTTTGGAAAAAAAAATTTTTTTTAGTTACTTTGGAAAAAAAAATATTTTTTTAGTTACTTTGGAAAAAAAAATATTTTTTTAGGTACTTTGGAAAAAAAAATATTTTTTTAGTTACTTTGGAAAAAAAATATTTTTTTAGTTACTTTGGAAAAAAAAATATTTTTTTAGTTACTTTGGAAAAAAAAATATTTTTTTAGTTACTTTGGAAAAAAAATTTTTTTTTTAGTTTCTTTGGAAAAAAAAAAAAAATTTTAGTTACTTTGGAAAAAAAAATATTTTTTTAGTTTCTTTGGAAAAAAAAATATTTTTTTAGTTACTTTGGAAAAAAAAATATTTTTTTAGTTACTTTGGGAAAAAAAATATTTTTTTAGTTACTTTGGAAAAAAAAATATTTTTTTAGTTACTTTGGAAAAAAAATATTTTTTTAGTTACTTTGGAAAAAAAAATATTTTTTTAGTTACTTTGGAAAAAAAATATTTTTTTAGTTACTTTGGAAAAAAAAAATGTTTTAGTTACTTTGGAAAAAAAAATATTTTTTAGTTTCTTTGGAAAAAAAAAAAATTTTTTAGTTACTTTGGAAAAAAAAATATTTTTTTAGTTACTTTGGAAAAAAAAATATTTTTTTAGTTACTTTGGAAAAAAAAATATTTTTTTAGTTACTTTGGGAAAAAAAATATTTTTTTAGTTACTTTGGAAAAAAAAATATTTTTTTAGTTACTTTGGAAAAAAAAATTGTTTTTAGTTACTTTGGGAAAAAAATATATTTTTAGTTACTTTGGAAAAAAAAATATTTTTTTAGTTACTTTGGAAAAAAAAATATTTTTTTAGTTACTTTGGAAAAAAAAAAAATTTTTTAGTTACTTTGGAAAAAAAAATATTTTTTTAGTTACTTTGGAAAAAAAAATATTTTTTTAGTTTCTTTGGAAAAAAAAATATTTTTTTAGTTACTTTGGAAAAAAAAATATTTTTTTAGTTACTTTGGAAAAAAAAATATTTTTTTAGTTACTTTGGAAAAAAAATATTTTTTTAGTTACTTTGGGAAAAAAAATATATTTTTAGTTACTTTGGAAAAAAAATATATTTTTTTAGTTACTTTGGAAAAAAAAATATTTTTTTAGTTACTTTGGAAAATTTTTTATTTTTTTAGTTACTTTGGAAAAAAAAATATTTTTTTAGTTACTTTGGGAAAAAAAATATTTTTTTAGTTACTTTGGAAAAAAAAATATTTTTTTAGTTACTTTGGAAAAAATAATATTTTTTTAATTACTTTGGAAAAAAAAAATTTTTTTAGTTACTTTGGAAAAAAAAATATTTTTTTAGTTACTTTGGAAAAAAATATATTTTTTTAGTTACTTTGGAAAAAAAAATATTTTTTTAGTTACTTTGGAAAAAAATATATTTTTTTAGTTACTTTGGAAAAAAATATATTTTTTTAGTTACTTTGGAAAAAAAATATTTTTTTAGTTACTTTGGAAAAAAAAATATTTTTTTAGTTACTTTGGAAAAAAAATTATTTTTTTAGTTACTTTGGAAAAAAAATTATTTTTTTAGTTTCTTTGGAAAAAAAATTATTTTTTTAGTTACTTTGGAAAAAAAAAATTTTTTTTAGTTACTTTGGAAAAAAAAATTTTTTTTTAGTTACTTTGGAAAAAAAAATATTTTTTTAGTTTCTTTGGAAAAAAAAATATTTTTTTAGTTACTTTGGAAAAAAAAAATTTTTTTTAATTACTTTGGAAAAAAAAATATTTTTTTAGTTACTTTGGAAAAAAAAATATTTTTTTAGTTACTTTGGAAAAAAAAATATTTTTTTAGTTACTTTGGAAAAAAAAATATTTTTTTAGTTACTTTGGAAAAAAAAAAAAAATTTTAGTTACTTTGGAAAAAAAAAAATTTTTTAGTTACTTTGGAAAAAAAAATATTTTTTTAGTTACTTTGGAAAAAAAAAAATTTTTTTAGTTTCTTTGGGAAAAAAAAATTTTTTTAGTTACTTTGGAAAAAAAATTTTTTTTTAGTTACTTTGGAAAAAAAATTTTTTTTTTAGTTACTTTGGAAAAAAAAATATTTTTTTAGTTTCTTTGGAAAAAAAAATATTTTTTTAGTTACTTTGGAAAAAAATATATTTTTTTAGTTACTTTGGGAAAAAAAATATTTTTTTAGGTACTTTGGAAAAAAAAATATTTTTTTAGTTACTTTGGAAAAAAAATATTTTTTTAGTTACTTTGGAAAAAAAAATATTTTTTTAGTTACTTTGGAAAAAAAAATATTTTTTTAGTTACTTTGGAAAAAAAAATTTTTTTTTAGTTTCTTTGGAAAAAAAAAAAAAATTTTAGTTACTTTGGAAAAAAAAATATTTTTTTAGTTTCTTTGGAAAAAAAAATATTTTTTTAGTTACTTTGGAAAAAAAAATATTTTTTTAGTTACTTTGGAAAAAAAAATATTTTTTTAGTTACTTTGGAAAAAAAAATATTTTTTTAGTTACTTTGGAAAAAAAATATTTTTTTAGTTACTTTGGAAAAAAAAATATTTTTTTAGTTACTTTGGAAAAAAAATATTTTTTTAGTTACTTTGAAAAAAAAAAAATGTTTTAGTTACTTTGGAAAAAAAAATATTTTTTTAGTTTCTTTGGAAAAAAAAAAAATTTTTTAGTTACTTTGGAAAAAAAAATATTTTTTTAGTTACTTTGGAAAAAAAAATATTTTTTTAGTTACTTTGGAAAAAAAAATATTTTTTTAGTTTCTTTGGAAAAAAAAATATTTTTTTAGTTACTTTGGAAAAAAAAATATTTTTTTAGTTACTTTGGAAAAAAAAATATTTTTTTAGTTACTTTGGAAAAAAATATATTTTTTTAGTTACTTTGGAAAAAAAATATTTTTTTAGTTACTTTGGAAAAAAAAATATTTTTTTAGTTACTTTGGAAAAAAAAATATTTTTTTAGTTACTTTGGAAAAAAAAATATTTTTTTAGTTACTTTGGAAAAAAAATTATTTTTTTAGTTACTTTGGAAAAAAAATATTTTTTTAGTTACTTTGGGAAAAAAAATATTTTTTTAGTTACTTTGGAAAAAAAAATATTTTTTTAGTTACTTTGGAAAAAAAAATATTTTTTTAATTACTTTGGAAAAAAATATATTTTTTTAGTTACTTTGGAAAAAAAAATTGTTTTTAGTTACTTTGGGAAAAAAATATATTTTTAGTTACTTTGGAAAAAAAAATATTTTTTTAGTTACTTTGGAAAAAAAAATATTTTTTTAGTTACTTTGGAAAAAAAAAAATTTTTTTAGTTACTTTGGAAAAAAAAATATTTTTTTAGTTACTTTGGAAAAAAAAATATTTTTTTAATTACTTTGGAAAAAAAAAAATTTTTAGTTACTTTGGAAAAAAAAAATTTTTAGTTACTTTGGAAAAAAAAATTTTTTTAGTTACTTTGGAAAAAAAATTTTTTTTTAGTTACTTTGGAAAAAAAAATATTTTTTTAGTTACTTTGGAAAAAAAAATATTTTTTTAGTTACTTTGGAAAAAAAAATATTTTTTTAGTTACTTTGGAAAAAAAAATATTTTTTTAGTTACTTTGGAAAAAAAAATATTTTTTTAGTTACTTTGGAAAAAAAAATATTTTTTTAGTTACTTTGGAAAAAAAAATATTTTTTTAGTTACTTTGGAAAAAAATTTTTTTTTTTAGTTACTTTGGAAAAAAAAATATTTTTTTAGTTACTTTGGAAAAAAAAATATTTTTTTAGTTACTTTGGAAAAAAAAATTTTTTTTTAGTTTCTTTGGAAAAAAAAATTTTTTTTAGTTACTTTGGAAAAAAAATTATTTTTTTAGTTTCTTTGGAAAAAAAAATATTTTTTTAGTTACTTTGGAAAAAAAAAAAATTTTTTAGTTACTTTGGAAAAAAATATATTTTTTTAGTTACTTTGGAAAAAAAAATATTTTTTTAGTTTCTTTGGAAAAAAAAATATTTTTTTAGTTACTTTGGAAAAAAAAATATTTTTTTAGTTACTTTGGAAAAAAAAAATATTTTTTTTAATTACTTTGGAAAAAAAATATTTTTTTAGTTACTTTGGAAAAAAATATTTTTTTTAGTTACTTTGGAAAAAAAAATATTTTTTTAGTTACTTTGGAAAAAAAAATATTTTTTTAGTTACTTTGGGGAAAAAAATATTTTTTTAGTTACTTTGGAAAAAAAAATATTTTTTTAGTTACTTTGGAAAAAAAAAATTTTTTTAGTTACTTTGGAAAAAAAAATATTTTTTTAATTACTTTGGAAAAAAAATATTTTTTTAGTTACTTTGGAAAAAAATATTTTTTTTAGTTACTTTGGAAAAAATAATATTTTTTTAGTTACTTTGGAAAAAAAAATATTTTTTTAGTTACTTTGGAAAATAAAATATTTTTTTAGTTACTTTGGAAAAAAAAATATTTTTTTAGTTACTTTGGAAAAAAAAATATTTTTTTAGTTACTTTGGAAAAAAATATATATTTTTAGTTACTTTGGAAAAAAAAATATTTTTTTAGTTACTTTGGAAAAAAAAATATTTTTTTAGTTACTTTGGAAAAAAAAATATTTTTTTAGTTACTTTGGAAAAAAAAATATTTTTTTAGTTTCTTTGGAAAAAAAACATTTTTTTTAGTTACTTTGGAAAAAAAAATATTTTTTTAGTTACTTTGGAAAAAAAAATTTTTTTTTAGTTACTTTGGAAAAAAAAATTTTTTTTTAGTTACTTTGGAAAAAAAAATATTTTTTTAGTTACTTTGGAAAAAAAAATATTTTTTTAGTTACTTTGGAAAAAAAAATATTTTTTTAGTTACTTTGGAAAAAAAAATATTTTTTTAGTTTCTTTGGAAAAAAAATATTTTTTTAGTTACTTTGGAAAAAAAAATATTTTTTTAGTTACTTTGGAAAAAAAAATATTTTTTTAGTTACTTTGGAAAAAAAAATATTTTTTTAGTTACTTTGGAAAAAAAAATATTTTTTTAGTTACTTTGGAAAAAAAATATTTTTTTAGTTACTTTGGAAAAAAAAATATTTTTTTAGTTACTTTGGAAAAAAAAATATTTTTTTAGTTACTTTGGAAAAAAAAATATTTTTTTAGTTACTTTGGAAAAAAAATTATTTTTTTAGTTACTTTGGAAAAAAAAATATTTTTTTAGTTACTTTGGGAAAAAAAATATTTTTTTAGTTACTTTGGAAAAAAATATATTTTTTTAGTTACTTTGGAAAAAAAAATATTTTTTTAATTACTTTGGAAAAAAATATATTTTTTTAGTTACTTTGGAAAAAATATTTTTTTTTAGTTACTTTGGAAAATAAAATATTTTTTTAGTTACTTTGGAAAAAAAAATATTTTTTTAGTTACTTTGGAAAAAAAAATATTTTTTTAGTTACTTTGGAAAATAAAATATTTTTTTAGTTACTTTGGAAAAAAAAATATTTTTTTAGTTACTTTGGAAAAAAAAATATTTTTTTAGTTTCTTTGGAAAAAAAAATATTTTTTTAGTTACTTTGGAAAAAAAAATATTTTTTTAGTTACTTTGGAAAAAAAAAATTTTTTTAGTTACTTTGGAAAAAAAAATTTTTTTTTAGTTTCTTTGGAAAAAAAAAATTTTTTTTAGTTACTTTGGAAAAAAAAATATTTTTTTAGTTTCTTTGGAAATTTTTTTTTTTTTTTAGTTACTTTGGAAAAAAAAATATTTTTTTAGTTACTTTGGAAAAAAAAAAAATTTTTTAGTTACTTTGGAAAAAAAAATATTTTTTTAGTTACTTTGGAAAAAAAAAATATTTTTTTAGTTACTTTGGGAAAAAAAAAATTTTTTTAGTTACTTTGGAAAAAAAAAAATTTTTTTAGTTACTTTGGAAAAAAAGTTACTTTTTTAGTTACTTTGGAAAAAAAAATATTTTTTTAGTTACTTTGGAAAAAAAGTTACTTTTTTAGTTACTTTGGAAAAAAAGTTACTTTTTTAGTTACTTTGGAAAAAAAGTTACTTTTTTAGTTACTTTGGAAAAAAAAATATTTTTTTAGTTACTTTGGGAAAAAAAATATCTTTTTAGTTACTTTGGAAAAAAAAATATTTTTTTAGTTACTTTGGAAAAAATAAAAATTTTTAGTTACTTTGGAAAAAATAATATTTTTTTAGTTACTTTGGAAAAAAAATATTTTTTTAGTTACTTTGGAAAAAAAAATATTTTTTTAGTTACTTTTGAAAAAAAAATATTTTTTTAATTACTTTGGAAAAAAAATATTTTTTTAGTTACTTTGGAAAAAAATATATTTTTTTAGTTACTTTGGAAAAAAAATATTTTTTTAGTTACTTTGGAAAAAAAAATATTTTTTTAGTTACTTTGGAAAAAAAAATATTTTTTTAGTTACTTTGGAAAAAAAAATATTTTTTTAGTTACTTTGGAAAAAAAATATTTTTTTAGTTACTTTGGAAAAAAATATATTTTTTTAGTTACTTTGGAAAAAAAAATATTTTTTTAGTTACTTTGGAAAAAAAAATATTTTTTTAGTTACTTTGGAAAAAAAAATATTTTTTTAGTTCCTTTGGAAAAAAAAATATTTTTTTAGTTACTTTGGAAAAAAAAATATTTTTTTAGTTACTTTGGAAAAAAAAAATTTTTTTTAGTTACTTTGGAAAAAAAAAAATTTTTTAGTTTCTTTGGAAAAAAAAATTTTTTTTAGTTCCTTTGGAAAAAAAAATATTTTTTTAGTTACTTTGGAAAAAAAAAATTTTTTTTAGTTACTTTGGAAAAAAAAATATTTTTTTAGTTTCTTTGGAAAAAAAAATATTGTTTTAGTTACTTTGGAAAAAAAAATATTTTTTTAGTTACTTTGGAAAAAAAAATATTTTTTTAGTTACTTTGGAAAAAAAAATATTTTTTTAGTTACTTTGGAAAAAAAATATTTTTTTAGTTACTTTGGAAAAAAAAATATTTTTTTAGTTACTTTGGAAAAAAAAATATTTTTTTAGTTACTTTGGAAAAAAAAATATTTTTTTAGTTACTTTGGAAAAAAAAATATTTTTTTAGTTACTTTGGAAAAAAAAATATTTTTTTAGTTACTTTGGAAAAAAAAATATTTTTTTAGTTACTTTGGAAAAAAAATATTTTTTTAGTTACTTTGGAAAAAAAAATATTTTTTTAGTTACTTTGGGAAAAAAATATTTTTTTAGTTACTTTGGAAAAAAAAATATTTTTTTAGTTACTTTGGAAAAAAAAATATTTTTTTAGTTACTTTGGAAAAAAAAAAAAAATTTTAGTTACTTTGGAAAAAAAAATATTTTTTTAGTTTCTTTGGAAAAAAAAATATTTTTTTAGTTACTTTGGAAAAAAAGTTACTTTTTTAGTTCCTTTGGAAAAAAAGTTACTTTTTTAGTTACTTTGGAAAAAAAAAAAATTTTTTAGTTACTTTGGAAAAAACGTTACTTTTTTAGTTACTTTGGAAAAAAAGTTACTTTTTTAGTTACTTTGGAAAAAAAAATATTTTTTTAGTTACTTTGGGAAAAAAAAATATTTTTTTAGTTACTTTGGAAAAAAAAATATTTTTTTAGTTACTTTGGAAAAAAAGTTACTTTTTTAGTTACTTTGGAAAAAAAAATATTTTTTTAGTTACTTTGGGAAAAAAAATATTTTTTTAGTTACTTTGGAAAAAAAAATATTTTTTTAGTTACTTTGGAAAAAATAATATTTTTTTAGTTACTTTGGAAAAAATAATATTTTTTTAGTTACTTTGGAAAAAAAAATATTTTTTTAGTTACTTTGGAAAAAAAAATATTTTTTTAGTTACTTTGGAAAAAAAAATATTTTTTTAATTACTTTGGAAAAAAAATATTTTTTTAGTTACTTTGGAAAAAAATATATTTTTTTAGTTACTTTGGAAAAAAAATATTTTTTTAGTTACTTTGGAAAAAAAAAATTTTTTTTAGTTACTTTGGAAAAAAATATATTTTTTTAGTTACTTTGGAAAAAAAAATATTTTTTTAGTTACTTTGGAAAAAAAAAATTTTTTTTAGTTACTTTGGAAAAAAATATATTTTTTTAGTTACTTTGGAAAAAAAAATATTTTTTTAGTTACTTTGGAAAAAAAAATATTTTTTTAGTTACTTTGGAAAAAAAAATATTTTTTTAGTTCCTTTGGAAAAAAAAATTTTTTTTAGTTACTTTGGAAAAAAAAATATTTTTTTAGTTACTTTGGAAAAAAAAAAATTTTTTTAGTTACTTTGGAAAAAAAAAAAATTTTTAGTTTCTTTGGAAAAAAAAATTTTTTTTAGTTCCTTTGGAAAAAAAATATATTTTTTTAGTTACTTTGGAAAAAAAATTTTTTTTTTAGTTACTTTGGAAAAAAAAATATTTTTTTAGTTTCTTTGGAAAAAAAAATATTGTTTTAGTTACTTTGGAAAAAAAATATTTTTTTAGTTACTTTGGAAAAAAAAATATTTTTTTAGTTACTTTGGAAAAAAAAATATTTTTTTAGTTACTTTGGAAAAAAAATATTTTTTTAGTTACTTTGGAAAAAAAAATATTTTTTTAGTTACTTTGGAAAAAAAAATATTTTTTTAGTTACTTTGGAAAAAAATATATTTTTTTAGTTACTTTGGAAAAAAAAATATTTTTTTAGTTACTTTGGAAAAAAAAAAATTTTTTTAGTTACTTTGGAAAAAAAAATATTTTTTTAGTTACTTTGGAAAAAAAAATATTTTTTTAGTTACTTTGGAAAAAAAAATATTTTTTTAGTTACTTTGGAAAAAAAAATATTTTTTTAGTTACTTTGGAAAAAAAAATATTTTTTTAGTTACTTTGGAAAAAAAAATATTTTTTTAGTTACTTTGGAAAAAAAAATATTTTTTTAGTTACTTTGGGAAAAAAAATATTTTTTTAGTTACTTTGGAAAAAAAAAATTTTTTTTAGTTACTTTGGAAAAAAAAATATTTTTTTAGTTACTTTGGAAAAAAAAAATTTTTTAGTTACTTTGGAAAAAAAAATATTTTTTTAGTTTCTTTGGAAAAAAAAATATTTTTTTAGTTACTTTGGAAAAAAAGTTACTTTTTTAGTTCCTTTGGAAAAAAAGTTACTTTTTTAGTTACTTTGGAAAAAAAAATATTTTTTTAGTTACTTTGGAAAAAACGTTACTTTTTTAGTTACTTTGGAAAAAAAGTTACTTTTTTAGTTACTTTGGAAAAAAAAATATTTTTTTAGTTACTTTGGGAAAAAAAATATTTTTTTAGTTACTTTGGAAAAAAAAATATTTTTTTAGTTACTTTGGAAAAAAAGTTACTTTTTTAGTTACTTTGGAAAAAAAAAATATTTTTTTAGTTACTTTGGGAAAAAAAATATTTTTTTAGTTACTTTGGAAAAAAAAATATTTTTTTAGTTACTTTGGAAAAAATAATATTTTTTTAGTTACTTTGGAAAAAATAATATTTTTTTAGTTACTTTGGAAAAAAAAATATTTTTTTAGTTACTTTGGAAAAAAAAATATTTTTTTAGTTACTTTGGAAAAAAAAAAATTTTTTTAATTACTTTGGAAAAAAAATATTTTTTTAGTTACTTTGGAAAAAAATATATTTTTTTAGTTACTTTGGAAAAAAAATATTTTTTTAGTTACTTTGGAAAAAAAAAATTTTTTTTAGTTACTTTGGAAAAAAAAATATTTTTTTAGTTACTTTGGAAAAAAAAATATTTTTTTAGTTACTTTGGAAAAAAAAATATTTTTTTAGTTACTTTGGAAAAAAATATATTTTTTTAGTTACTTTGGAAAAAAAAATATTTTTTTAGTTACTTTGGAAAAAAAAATATTTTTTTAGTTACTTTGGAAAAAAAAATATTTTTTTAGTTCCTTTGGAAAAAAAAATATTTTTTTAGTTACTTTGGAAAAAAAAATATTTTTTTAGTTACTTTGGAAAAAAAATTTTTTTTTTAGTTACTTTGGAAAAAAAAAAATTTTTAGTTTCTTTGGAAAAAAAAATTTTTTTTAGTTCCTTTGGAAAAAAAAATTTTTTTTTAGTTACTTTGGAAATTTTTTTTTTTTTTTAGTTACTTTGGAAAAAAAAATATTTTTTTAGTTTCTTTGGAAAAAAAAATATTGTTTTAGTTACTTTGGAAAAAAAAATATTTTTTTAGTTACTTTGGAAAAAAAAATATTTTTTTAGTTACTTTGGAAAAAAAATTATTTTTTTAGTTACTTTGGAAAAAAAATATTTTTTTAGTTACTTTGGAAAAAAAAATATTTTTTTAGTTACTTTGGAAAAAAAAATATTTTTTTAGTTACTTTGGAAAAAAATATATTTTTTTAGTTACTTTGGAAAAAAAAATATTTTTTTAGTTACTTTGGAAAAAAAGTTACTTTTTTAGTTCCTTTGGAAAAAAAGTTACTTTTTTAGTTACTTTGGAAAAAAAAATATTTTTTTAGTTACTTTGGAAAAAACGTTACTTTTTTAGTTACTTTGGAAAAAAAGTTACTTTTTTAGTTACTTTGGAAAAAAAAATATTTTTTTAGTTACTTTGGGAAAACAAATATTTTTTTAGTTACTTTGGAAAAAAAAATATTTTTTTAGTTACTTTGGAAAAAAAGTTACTTTTTTAGTTACTTTGGAAAAAAAAATATTTTTTTAGTTACTTTGGGAAAAAAAATATTTTTTTAGTTACTTTGGAAAAAAAAATATTTTTTTAGTTACTTTGGAAAAAATAATATTTTTTTAGTTACTTTGGAAAAAATAATATTTTTTTAGTTACTTTGGAAAAAAAAATATTTTTTTAGTTACTTTGGAAAAAAAAATATTTTTTTAGTTACTTTGGAAAAAAAAATATTTTTTTAATTACTTTGGAAAAAAAATATTTTTTTAGTTACTTTGGAAAAAAATATATTTTTTTAGTTACTTTGGAAAAAAAATATTTTTTTAGTTACTTTGGAAAAAAAAAATTTTTTTTAGTTACTTTGGAAAAAAAAATATTTTTTTAGTTACTTTGGAAAAAAAAATATTTTTTTAGTTACTTTGGAAAAAAAAATATTTTTTTAGTTACTTTGGAAAAAAATATATTTTTTTAGTTACTTTGGAAAAAAAAATATTTTTTTAGTTACTTTGGAAAAAAAAATATTTTTTTAGTTACTTTGGAAAAAAAAATATTTTTTTAGTTCCTTTGGAAAAAAAAATATTTTTTTAGTTACTTTGGAAAAAAAAATATTTTTTTAGTTACTTTGGAAAAAAAAATTTTTTTTTAGTTACTTTGGAAAAAAAAAAAAATTTTAGTTTCTTTGGAAAAAAAAATTTTTTTTAGTTCCTTTGGAAAAAAAAATATTTTTTTAGTTACTTTGGAAAAAAATTTTTTTTTTTAGTTACTTTGGAAAAAAAAATATTTTTTTAGTTTCTTTGGAAAAAAAAATATTGTTTTAGTTACTTTGGAAAAAAAAATATTTTTTTAGTTACTTTGGAAAAAAAAATATTTTTTTAGTTACTTTGGAAAAAAAAATATTTTTTTAGTTACTTTGGAAAAAAAATATTTTTTTAGTTACTTTGGAAAAAAAAATATTTTTTTAGTTACTTTGGAAAAAAAAATATTTTTTTAGTTACTTTGGAAAAAAATATATTTTTTTAGTTACTTTGGAAAAAAAAATATTTTTTTAGTTACTTTGGAAAAAAAAATATTTTTTTAGTTACTTTGGAAAAAAAAATATTTTTTTAGTTACTTTGGAAAAAAAAATATTTTTTTAGTTACTTTGGAAAAAAAAATATTTTTTTAGTTACTTTGGGAAAAAAAATAATTTTTTAGTTACTTTGGAAAAAAAAATATTTTTTTAGTTACTTTGGAAAAAAAAATATTTTTTTAGTTACTTTGGAAAAAAAAAAAATTTTTTAGTTACTTTGGAAAAAAAAATATTTTTTTAGTTTCTTTGGAAAAAAATATATTTTTTTAGTTACTTTGGAAAAAAAGTTACTTTTTTAGTTACTTTGGAAAAAAAGTTACTTTTTTAGTTACTTTGGAAAAAAAAATATTTTTTTAGTTACTTTGGGAAAAAAAATATTTTTTTAGTTACTTTGGAAAAAAAAATTTTTAGTTTCTTTGGAAAAAAAAATTTTTTTTAGTTCCTTTGGAAAAAAAAATTTTTTTTTAGTTACTTTGGAAATTTTTTTTTTTTTTTAGTTACTTTGGAAAAAAAAATATTTTTTTAGTTTCTTTGGAAAAAAAAATATTGTTTTAGTTACTTTGGAAAAAAAAATATTTTTTTAGTTACTTTGGAAAAAAAAATATTTTTTTAGTTACTTTGGAAAAAAAAATATTTTTTTAGTTACTTTGGAAAAAAAATATTTTTTTAGTTACTTTGGAAAAAAAAATATTTTTTTAGTTACTTTGGAAAAAAAAATATTTTTTTAGTTACTTTGGAAAAAAATATATTTTTTTAGTTACTTTGGAAAAAAAAATATTTTTTTAGTTACTTTGGAAAAAAAGTTACTTTTTTAGTTCCTTTGGAAAAAAAGTTACTTTTTTAGTTACTTTGGAAAAAAAAATATTTTTTTAGTTACTTTGGAAAAAACGTTACTTTTTTAGTTACTTTGGAAAAAAAGTTACTTTTTTAGTTACTTTGGAAAAAAAAATATTTTTTTAGTTACTTTGGGAAAACAAATATTTTTTTAGTTACTTTGGAAAAAAAAATATTTTTTTAGTTACTTTGGAAAAAAAGTTACTTTTTTAGTTACTTTGGAAAAAAAAATATTTTTTTAGTTACTTTGGGAAAAAAAATATTTTTTTAGTTACTTTGGAAAAAAAAATATTTTTTTAGTTACTTTGGAAAAAATAATATTTTTTTAGTTACTTTGGAAAAAATAATATTTTTTTAGTTACTTTGGAAAAAAAAATATTTTTTTAGTTACTTTGGAAAAAAAAATATTTTTTTAGTTACTTTGGAAAAAAAAATATTTTTTTAATTACTTTGGAAAAAAAATATTTTTTTAGTTACTTTGGAAAAAAATATATTTTTTTAGTTACTTTGGAAAAAAAATATTTTTTTAGTTACTTTGGAAAAAAAAAATTTTTTTTAGTTACTTTGGAAAAAAAAATATTTTTTTAGTTACTTTGGAAAAAAAAATATTTTTTTAGTTACTTTGGAAAAAAAAATATTTTTTTAGTTACTTTGGAAAAAAATATATTTTTTTAGTTACTTTGGAAAAAAAAATATTTTTTTAGTTACTTTGGAAAAAAAAATATTTTTTTAGTTACTTTGGAAAAAAAAATATTTTTTTAGTTCCTTTGGAAAAAAAAATATTTTTTTAGTTACTTTGGAAAAAAAAATATTTTTTTAGTTACTTTGGAAAAAAAAATTTTTTTTTAGTTACTTTGGAAAAAAAAAAAAATTTTAGTTTCTTTGGAAAAAAAAATTTTTTTTAGTTCCTTTGGAAAAAAAAATATTTTTTTAGTTACTTTGGAAAAATTTTTTTTTTTTTAGTTACTTTGGAAAAAAAAATATTTTTTTAGTTTCTTTGGAAAAAAAAATATTGTTTTAGTTACTTTGGAAAAAAAAATATTTTTTTAGTTACTTTGGAAAAAAAAATATTTTTTTAGTTACTTTGGAAAAAAAAATATTTTTTTAGTTACTTTGGAAAAAAAATATTTTTTTAGTTACTTTGGAAAAAAAAATATTTTTTTAGTTACTTTGGAAAAAAAAATATTTTTTTAGTTACTTTGGAAAAAAATATATTTTTTTAGTTACTTTGGAAAAAAAAATATTTTTTTAGTTACTTTGGAAAAAAAATATTTTTTTAGTTACTTTGGAAAAAAAAATATTTTTTTAGTTACTTTGGAAAAAAAAATATTTTTTTAGTTACTTTGGAAAAAAAAATATTTTTTTAGTTACTTTGGGAAAAAAAATAATTTTTTAGTTACTTTGGAAAAAAAAATATTTTTTTAGTTACTTTGGAAAAAAAAATATTTTTTTAGTTACTTTGGAAAAAAAAAAAAATTTTTAGTTACTTTGGAAAAAAAAATATTTTTTTAGTTTCTTTGGAAAAAAATATATTTTTTTAGTTACTTTGGAAAAAAAGTTACTTTTTTAGTTACTTTGGAAAAAAAGTTACTTTTTTAGTTACTTTGGAAAAAAAAATATTTTTTTAGTTACTTTGGGAAAAAAAATATTTTTTTAGTTACTTTGGAAAAAAAAATATTTTTTTAGTTACTTTGGAAAAAAAAATATTTTTTTAGTTACTTTGGAAAAAAAAATATTTTTTTAGTTACTTTGGAAAAAAAAATATTTTTTTAATTACTTTGGAAAAAAAATATTTTTTTAGTTACTTTGGAAAAAAAAATATTTTTTTAGTTACTTTGGAAAAAAAAATATTTTTTTAGTTACTTTGGAAAAAAAAATAGTTTTTTAGTTACTTTGGAAAAAAAAATATTTTTTTAGTTACTTTGGAAAAAAAAATATTTTTTTAGTTACTTTGGAAAAAAAAATATTTTTTTAGTTACTTTGGAAAAAAAAATATTTTTTTAGTTACTTTGGAAAAAAAATATTTTTTTAGTTACTTTGGGAAAAAAAAATTTTTTTAGTTACTTTGGAAAAAAAAAATTTTTTTTAGTTACTTTGGAAAAAAAAATATTTTTTTAGTTACTTTGGAAAAAAAAAAATTTTTTTAGTTACTTTGGAAAAAAAAAATTTTTTTTAGTTTCTTTGGAAAAAAAAATATTTTTTTAGTTACTTTGGAAAAAAAATATTTTTTTAGTTACTTTGGGAAAAAAAATATTTTTTTAGTTACTTTGGAAAAAAAAAATTTTTTTTAGTTACTTTGGAAAAAAAAATATTTTTTTAGTTACTTTGGAAAAAAAATTTTTTTTTTAGTTTCTTTGGAAAAAAAATTTTTTTTTTAGTTTCTTTGGAAAAAAAAATTTTTTTTAGTTCCTTTGGAAAAAAAATTATTTTTTTAGTTTCTTTGGAAAAAAAAATATTTTTTTAGTTACTTTGGAAAAAAAAATATTTTTTTAGTTACTTTGGAAAAAAAAAAATTTTTTAGTTACTTTGGAAAAAAAAATTTTTTTTTAGTTTCTTTGGAAAAAAAAATATTGTTTTAGTTACTTTGGAAAAAAAAATATTTTTTTAGTTACTTTGGAAAACAAATATTTTTTTAGTTACTTTGGAAAAAAAAATCTTTTTTTAGTTACTTTGGAAAAAAAATATTTTTTTAGTTACTTTGGAAAAAAAATATTTTTTTAGTTACTTTGGAAAAAAAAATATTTTTTTAGTTACTTTGGAAAAAAAAATATTTTTTTAGTTACTTTGGAAAAAAAAATATTTTTTTAGTTACTTTGGAAAAAAAAATATTTTTTTAGTTACTTTGGAAAAAAAAATATTTTTTTAGTTACTTTGGAAAAAAAAATATTTTTTTAGTTACTTTGGAAAAAAAAATATTTTTTTAGTTACTTTGGAAAAAAAGTTACTTTTTTAGTTCCTTTGGAAAAAAAGTTACTTTTTTAGTTACTTTGGAAAAAAAAAATTTTTTTTAGTTACTTTGGAAAAAAAAATATTTTTTTAGTTACTTTGGAAAAAAATATATTTTTTTAGTTACTTTGGAAAAAAAGTTACTTTTTTAGTTCCTTTGGAAAAAAAGTTACTTTTTTAGTTACTTTGGAAAAAAATATATTTTTTTAGTTACTTTGGAAAAAAAGTTACTTTTTTAGTTACTTTGGAAAAAAAGTTACTTTTTTAGTTACTTTGGGAAAAAAAATATTTTTTTAGTTACTTTGGGAAAAAAAATATTTTTTTAGTTACTTTGGAAAAAAAAATATTTTTTTAGTTACTTTGGAAAAAAAAAAAAATTTTTAGTTACTTTGGAAAAAATAATATTTTTTTAGTTACTTTGGAAAAAAAAATATTTTTTTAGTTACTTTGGAAAAAAAAATATTTTTTTAGTTACTTTGGAAAAAAAAATATTTTTTTAATTACTTTGGAAAAAAAATATTTTTTTAGTTACTTTGGAAAAAAAAATATTTTTTTAGTTACTTTGGAAAAAAAATATTTTTTTTAGTTACTTTGGAAAAAAAAATATTTTTTTAGTTACTTTGGAAAAAAAAATATTTTTTTAGTTACTTTGGAAAAAAAAATATTTTTTTAGTTACTTTGGAAAAAAAAATATTTTTTTAGTTACTTTGGAAAAAAAAATATTTTTTTAGTTTCTTTGGAAAAAAAAAATTTTTTTTAGTTACTTTGGAAAAAAAAAATTTTTTTTAGTTTCTTTGGGAAAAAAAATATTTTTTTAGTTACTTTGGAAAAAAATATATTTTTTTAGTTACTTTGGAAAAAAAAAATTTTTTTTAGTTACTTTGGAAAAAAAAATATTTTTTTAGTTTCTTTGGAAAAAAAAATATTTTTTTAGTTACTTTGGAAAAAAATATATTTTTTTAGTTACTTTGGAAAAAAAGTTACTTTTTTAGTTCCTTTGGAAAAAAAGTTACTTTTTTAGTTACTTTGGAAAAAAAAAAATTTTTTTTGTTACTTTGGAAAAAAAAATATTTTTTTAGTTACTTTGGAAAAAAAATTTTTTTTTTAGTTACTTTGGAAAAAAAAATATTTTTTTAGTTTCTTTGGAAAAAAATATATTTTTTTAGTTACTTTGGAAAAAAAGTTACTTTTTTAGTTCCTTTGGAAAAAAAGTTACTTTTTTAGTTACTTTGGAAAAAAATATATTTTTTTAGTTACTTTGGAAAAAAAGTTACTTTTTTAGTTACTTTGGAAAAAAAGTTACTTTTTTAGTTACTTTGGGAAAAAAATATTTTTTTAGTTACTTTGGGAAAAAAAATATTTTTTTAGTTACTTTGGAAAAAAAAATATTTTTTTAGTTACTTTGGAAAAAAAAAAATTTTTTTAGTTACTTTGGAAAAAATAATATTTTTTTAGTTACTTTGGAAAAAAAAATATTTTTTTAGTTACTTTGGAAAAAAAAATATTTTTTTAGTTACTTTGGAAAAAAAATATTTTTTTAGTTACTTTGGAAAAAAATATATTTTTTTAGTTACTTTGGAAAAAAAAATATTTTTTTAGTTACTTTGGAAAAAAAAATATTTTTTTAGTTACTTTGGAAAAAAAAATATTTTTTTAGTTCCTTTGGAAAAAAAAATATTTTTTTAGTTACTTTGGAAAAAAAAATATTTTTTTAGTTACTTTGGAAAAAAAAAATTTTTTTTAGTTACTTTGGAAAAAAAAAAAATTTTAGTTTCTTTGGAAAAAAAAATTTTTTTTAGTTCCTTTGGAAAAAAAAAATTTTTTTTAGTTACTTTGGAAAATTTTTTTTTTTTTTAGTTACTTTGGAAAAAAAAATATTTTTTTAGTTTCTTTGGAAAAAAAAATATTGTTTTAGTTACTTTGGAAAAAAAAATATTTTTTTAGTTACTTTGGAAAAAAAAATATTTTTTTAGTTACTTTGGAAAAAAAAAATATTTTTTTAGTTACTTTGGAAAAAAAATATTTTTTTAGTTACTTTGGAAAAAAAAATATTTTTTTAGTTACTTTGGAAAAAAAAATATTTTTTTAGTTACTTTGGAAAAAAATATATTTTTTTAGTTACTTTGGAAAAAAAAATATTTTTTTAGTTACTTTGGAAAAAAAGTTACTTTTTTAGTTCCTTTGGAAAAAAAGTTACTTTTTTAGTTACTTTGGAAAAAAAAATATTTTTTTAGTTACTTTGGAAAAAACGTTACTTTTTTAGTTACTTTGGAAAAAAAGTTACTTTTTTAGTTACTTTGGAAAAAAAAATATTTTTTTAGTTACTTTGGGAAAACAAATATTTTTTTAGTTACTTTGGAAAAAAAAATATTTTTTTAGTTACTTTGGAAAAAAAGTTACTTTTTTAGTTACTTTGGAAAAAAAAATATTTTTTTAGTTACTTTGGGAAAAAAAATATTTTTTTAGTTACTTTGGAAAAAAAAATATTTTTTTAGTTACTTTGGAAAAAATAATATTTTTTTAGTTACTTTGGAAAAAATAATATTTTTTTAGTTACTTTGGAAAAAAAAATATTTTTTTAGTTACTTTGGAAAAAAAAATATTTTTTTAGTTACTTTGGAAAAAAAAATATTTTTTTAATTACTTTGGAAAAAAAATATTTTTTTAGTTACTTTGGAAAAAAATATATTTTTTTAGTTACTTTGGAAAAAAAATATTTTTTTAGTTACTTTGGAAAAAAAAAATTTTTTTTAGTTACTTTGGAAAAAAAAATATTTTTTTAGTTACTTTGGAAAAAAAAATATTTTTTTAGTTACTTTGGAAAAAAAAATATTTTTTTAGTTACTTTGGAAAAAAAAATATTTTTTTAGTTACTTTGGAAAAAAAAATATTTTTTTAGTTACTTTGGAAAAAAAAATATTTTTTTAGTTACTTTGGAAAAAAAAATATTTTTTTAGTTCCTTTGGAAAAAAAAATATTTTTTTAGTTACTTTGGAAAAAAAAATATTTTTTTAGTTACTTTGGAAAAAAAAAAAAATTTTAGTTTCTTTGGAAAAAAAAATTTTTTTTAGTTCCTTTGGAAAAAAAAATATTTTTTTAGTTACTTTGGAAAAAAAATTTTTTTTTTAGTTACTTTGGAAAAAAAAATATTTTTTTAGTTTCTTTGGAAAAAAAAATATTGTTTTAGTTACTTTGGAAAAAAAAATATTTTTTTAGTTACTTTGGAAAAAAAAATATTTTTTTAGTTACTTTGGAAAAAAAAATATTTTTTTAGTTACTTTGGAAAAAAAATATTTTTTTAGTTACTTTGGAAAAAAAAATATTTTTTTAGTTACTTTGGAAAAAAAAATATTTTTTTAGTTACTTTGGAAAAAAATATATTTTTTTAGTTACTTTGGAAAAAAAAATATTTTTTTAGTTACTTTGGAAAAAAAAATATTTTTTTAGTTACTTTGGAAAAAAAAATATTTTTTTAGTTACTTTGGAAAAAAAAATATTTTTTTAGTTACTTTGGAAAAAAAAATATTTTTTTAGTTACTTTGGGAAAAAAAATAATTTTTTAGTTACTTTGGAAAAAAAAAATTTTTTTAGTTACTTTGGAAAAAAAAATATTTTTTTAGTTACTTTGGAAAAAAAAAAATTTTTTTAGTTACTTTGGAAAAAAAAATATTTTTTTAGTTTCTTTGGAAAAAAATATATTTTTTTAGTTACTTTGGAAAAAAAGTTACTTTTTTAGTTACTTTGGAAAAAAAGTTACTTTTTTAGTTACTTTGGAAAAAAAAATATTTTTTTAGTTACTTTGGGAAAAAAAATATTTTTTTAGTTACTTTGGAAAAAAAAATATTTTTTTAGTTACTTTGGAAAAAAAAATATTTTTTTAGTTACTTTGGAAAAAAAAATATTTTTTTAGTTACTTTGGAAAAAAAAATATTTTTTTAATTACTTTGGAAAAAAAATATTTTTTTAGTTACTTTGGAAAAAAAAATATTTTTTTAGTTACTTTGGAAAAAAAAATATTTTTTTAGTTACTTTGGAAAAAAAAATAGTTTTTTAGTTACTTTGGAAAAAAAAATATTTTTTTAGTTACTTTGGAAAAAAAAATATTTTTTTAGTTACTTTGGAAAAAAAAATATTTTTTTAGTTACTTTGGAAAAAAAAATATTTTTTTAGTTACTTTGGAAAAAAAATATTTTTTTAGTTACTTTGGGAAAAAAAATTTTTTTTAGTTACTTTGGAAAAAAAAAATTTTTTTTAGTTACTTTGGAAAAAAAAATATTTTTTTAGTTACTTTGGAAAAAAAAAAATTTTTTTAGTTACTTTGGAAAAAAAAATTTTTTTTTAGTTTCTTTGGAAAAAAAAATATTTTTTTAGTTACTTTGGAAAAAAAATATTTTTTTAGTTACTTTGGGAAAAAAAAATTTTTTTAGTTACTTTGGAAAAAAAAAATTTTTTTTAGTTACTTTGGAAAAAAAAATATTTTTTTAGTTACTTTGGAAAAAAAAATTTTTTTTAGTTACTTTGGAAAAAAAATTTTTTTTTTAGTTTCTTTGGAAAAAAAAAATTTTTTTAGTTCCTTTGGAAAAAAAAATATTTTTTTAGTTTCTTTGGAAAAAAAAATATTTTTTTAGTTACTTTGGAAAAAAAAATATTTTTTTAGTTACTTTGGAAAAAAAAAAATTTTTTAGTTACTTTGGAAAAAAAAAAATTTTTTTAGTTTCTTTGGAAAAAAAAATATTGTTTTAGTTACTTTGGAAAAAAAAATATTTTTTTAGTTACTTTGGAAAACAAATATTTTTTTAGTTACTTTGGAAAAAAAAATCTTTTTTTAGTTACTTTGGAAAAAAAATATTTTTTTAGTTACTTTGGAAAAAAAATATTTTTTTAGTTACTTTGGAAAAAAAAATATTTTTTTAGTTACTTTGGAAAAAAAAATATTTTTTTAGTTACTTTGGAAAAAAAAATATTTTTTTAGTTACTTTGGAAAAAAAAATATTTTTTTAGTTACTTTGGAAAAAAAAATATTTTTTTAGTTACTTTGGAAAAAAAAATATTTTTTTAGTTACTTTGGAAAAAAAAATATTTTTTTAGTTACTTTGGAAAAAAAGTTACTTTTTTAGTTCCTTTGGAAAAAAAGTTACTTTTTTAGTTACTTTGGAAAAAAAAAAATTTTTTTAGTTACTTTGGAAAAAAAAATATTTTTTTAGTTACTTTGGAAAAAAAAAAATTTTTTTAGTTACTTTGGAAAAAAAAATATTTTTTTAGTTTCTTTGGAAAAAAATATATTTTTTTAGTTACTTTGGAAAAAAAGTTACTTTTTTAGTTCCTTTGGAAAAAAAGTTACTTTTTTAGTTACTTTGGAAAAAAATATATTTTTTTAGTTACTTTGGAAAAAAAGTTACTTTTTTAGTTACTTTGGAAAAAAAGTTACTTTTTTAGTTACTTTGGGAAAAAAAATATTTTTTTAGTTACTTTGGGAAAAAAAATATTTTTTTAGTTACTTTGGAAAAAAAAATATTTTTTTAGTTACTTTGGAAAAAAAAATATTTTTTTAGTTACTTTGGAAAAAAAAATATTTTTTTAGTTACTTTGGAAAAAAAAATATTTTTTTAATTACTTTGGAAAAAAAATATTTTTTTAGTTACTTTGGAAAAAAAAATATTTTTTTAGTTACTTTGGAAAAAAAAATATTTTTTTAGTTACTTTGGAAAAAAAAATAGTTTTTTAGTTACTTTGGAAAAAAAAATATTTTTTTAGTTACTTTGGAAAAAAAAATATTTTTTTAGTTACTTTGGAAAAAAAAATATTTTTTTAGTTACTTTGGAAAAAAAAATATTTTTTTAGTTACTTTGGAAAAAAAATATTTTTTTAGTTACTTTGGGAAAAAAAATTTTTTTTAGTTACTTTGGAAAAAAAAAATTTTTTTTAGTTACTTTGGAAAAAAAAATATTTTTTTAGTTACTTTGGAAAAAAAAAAAATTTTTTAGTTACTTTGGAAAAAAAAATTTTTTTTTAGTTTCTTTGGAAAAAAAAATATTTTTTTAGTTACTTTGGAAAAAAAATATTTTTTTAGTTACTTTGGGAAAAAAAAATTTTTTTAGTTACTTTGGAAAAAAAAAATTTTTTTTAGTTACTTTGGAAAAAAAAAAATTTTTTTAGTTACTTTGGAAAAAAAAAATTTTTTTTAGTTACTTTGGAAAAAAAATTTTTTTTTTAGTTTCTTTGGAAAAAAAATTTTTTTTTAGTTCCTTTGGAAAAAAAATTATTTTTTTAGTTTCTTTGGAAAAAAAAATATTTTTTTAGTTACTTTGGAAAAAAAAATATTTTTTTAGTTACTTTGGAAAAAAAAAATTTTTTAGTTACTTTGGAAAAAAAAAAATTTTTTTAGTTTCTTTGGAAAAAAAAATATTGTTTTAGTTACTTTGGAAAAAAAAATATTTTTTTAGTTACTTTGGAAAACAAATATTTTTTTAGTTACTTTGGAAAAAAAAATCTTTTTTTAGTTACTTTGGAAAAAAAATATTTTTTTAGTTACTTTGGAAAAAAAATATTTTTTTAGTTACTTTGGAAAAAAAAATATTTTTTTAGTTACTTTGGAAAAAAAAATATTTTTTTAGTTACTTTGGAAAAAAAAATATTTTTTTAGTTACTTTGGAAAAAAAAATATTTTTTTAGTTACTTTGGAAAAAAAAATATTTTTTTAGTTACTTTGGAAAAAAAAATATTTTTTTAGTTACTTTGGAAAAAAAAATATTTTTTTAGTTACTTTGGAAAAAAAGTTACTTTTTTAGTTCCTTTGGAAAAAAAGTTACTTTTTTAGTTACTTTGGAAAAAAAAAAATTTTTTTAGTTACTTTGGAAAAAAAAATATTTTTTTAGTTACTTTGGAAAAAAAAAAATTTTTTTAGTTACTTTGGAAAAAAAAATATTTTTTTAGTTTCTTTGGAAAAAAATATATTTTTTTAGTTACTTTGGAAAAAAAGTTACTTTTTTAGTTCCTTTGGAAAAAAAGTTACTTTTTTAGTTACTTTGGAAAAAAATATATTTTTTTAGTTACTTTGGAAAAAAAGTTACTTTTTTAGTTACTTTGGAAAAAAAGTTACTTTTTTAGTTACTTTGGGAAAAAAAATATTTTTTTAGTTACTTTGGGAAAAAAAATATTTTTTTAGTTACTTTGGAAAAAAAAATATTTTTTTAGTTACTTTGGAAAAAAAAAAATTTTTTTAGTTACTTTGGAAAAAATAATATTTTTTTAGTTACTTTGGAAAAAAAAATATTTTTTTAGTTACTTTGGAAAAAAAAATATTTTTTTAGTTACTTTGGAAAAAAAAATATTTTTTTAATTACTTTGGAAAAAAAATATTTTTTTAGTTACTTTGGAAAAAAAAATATTTTTTTAGTTACTTTGGAAAAAAAATATTTTTTTTAGTTACTTTGGAAAAAAAAATATTTTTTTAGTTACTTTGGAAAAAAAAATATTTTTTTAGTTACTTTGGAAAAAAAAATATTTTTTTAGTTACTTTGGAAAAAAAAATATTTTTTTAGTTACTTTGGAAAAAAAAATATTTTTTTAGTTTCTTTGGAAAAAAAAAATTTTTTTAGTTACTTTGGAAAAAAAATTTTTTTTTTAGTTTCTTTGGGAAAAAAAATATTTTTTTAGTTACTTTGGAAAAAAATATATTTTTTTAGTTACTTTGGAAAAAAAAAATTTTTTTTAGTTACTTTGGAAAAAAAAATATTTTTTTAGTTTCTTTGGAAAAAAAAATATTTTTTTAGTTACTTTGGAAAAAAATATATTTTTTTAGTTACTTTGGAAAAAAAGTTACTTTTTTAGTTCCTTTGGAAAAAAAGTTACTTTTTTAGTTACTTTGGAAAAAAAAAAATTTTTTTTGTTACTTTGGAAAAAAAAATATTTTTTTAGTTACTTTGGAAAAAAAAAATTTTTTTTAGTTACTTTGGAAAAAAAAATATTTTTTTAGTTTCTTTGGAAAAAAATATATTTTTTTAGTTACTTTGGAAAAAAAGTTACTTTTTTAGTTCCTTTGGAAAAAAAGTTACTTTTTTAGTTACTTTGGAAAAAAATATATTTTTTTAGTTACTTTGGAAAAAAAGTTACTTTTTTAGTTACTTTGGAAAAAAAGTTACTTTTTTAGTTACTTTGGGAAAAAAAATATTTTTTTAGTTACTTTGGGAAAAAAAATATTTTTTTAGTTACTTTGGAAAAAAAAATATTTTTTTAGTTACTTTGGAAAAAAAAAATTTTTTTTAGTTACTTTGGAAAAAATAATATTTTTTTAGTTACTTTGGAAAAAAAAATATTTTTTTAGTTACTTTGGAAAAAAAAATATTTTTTTAGTTACTTTGGAAAAAAAATATTTTTTTAATTACTTTGGAAAAAAAATATTTTTTTAGTTACTTTGGAAAAAAAAATATTTTTTTAGTTACTTTGGAAAAAAAATATATTTTTTAGTTACTTTGGAAAAAAAAATATTTTTTTAGTTACTTTGGAAAAAAATATATTTTTTTAGTTACTTTGGAAAAAAAAATATTTTTTTAGTTACTTTGGAAAAAAAGTTACTTTTTTAGTTACTTTGGAAAAAAAGTTACTTTTTTAGTTACTTTGGGAAAAAAAATATTTTTTTAGTTACTTTGGGAAAAAAAATATTTTTTTAGTTACTTTGGAAAAAAAAATATTTTTTTAGTTACTTTGGAAAAAAAAAAATTTTTTTAGTTACTTTGGAAAAAATAATATTTTTTTAGTTACTTTGGAAAAAAAAATATTTTTTTAGTTACTTTGGGAAAAAAAATATTTTTTTAGTTACTTTGGAAAAAAAAATATTTTTTTAATTACTTTGGAAAAAAAATATTTTTTTAGTTACTTTGGAAAAAAAAATATTTTTTTAGTTACTTTGGAAAAAAAATATTTTTTTTAGTTACTTTGGAAAAAAAAATATTTTTTTAGTTACTTTGGAAAAAAAAATATTTTTTTAGTTACTTTGGAAAAAAAAATATTTTTTTAGTTACTTTGGAAAAAAAAATATTTTTTTAGTTACTTTGGAAAAAAAAATATTTTTTTAGTTTCTTTGGAAAAAAAAAAATTTTTTTAGTTACTTTGGAAAAAAAAATTTTTTTTTAGTTTCTTTGGGAAAAAAAATATTTTTTTAGTTACTTTGGAAAAAAATATATTTTTTTAGTTACTTTGGAAAAAAAAAATTTTTTTTAGTTACTTTGGAAAAAATAATATTTTTTTAGTTTCTTTGGAAAAAAAAATATTTTTTTAGTTACTTTGGAAAAAAATATATTTTTTTAGTTACTTTGGAAAAAAAGTTACTTTTTTAGTTCCTTTGGAAAAAAAGTTACTTTTTTAGTTACTTTGGAAAAAAAAAAATTTTTTTAGTTACTTTGGAAAAAATAATATTTTTTTAGTTACTTTGGGAAAAAAAATATTTTTTTAGTTACTTTGGGAAAAAAAATATTTTTTTAGTTACTTTGGAAAAAAAAATATTTTTTTAATTACTTTGGAAAAAAAATATTTTTTTAGTTACTTTGGAAAAAAAAATATTTTTTTAGTTACTTTGGAAAAAAAATATTTTTTTTAGTTACTTTGGAAAAAAAAATATTTTTTTAGTTACTTTGGAAAAAAAAATATTTTTTTAGTTACTTTGGAAAAAAAAATATTTTTTTAGTTACTTTGGAAAAAAAAATATTTTTTTAGTTACTTTGGAAAAAAAAATATTTTTTTAGTTTCTTTGGAAAAAAAAAAATTTTTTTAGTTACTTTGGAAAAAAAAATTTTTTTTTAGTTTCTTTGGGAAAAAAAATATTTTTTTAGTTACTTTGGAAAAAAATATATTTTTTTAGTTACTTTGGAAAAAAAAAATTTTTTTTAGTTACTTTGGAAAAAAAAATATTTTTTTAGTTTCTTTGGAAAAAAAAATATTTTTTTAGTTACTTTGGAAAAAAATATATTTTTTTAGTTACTTTGGAAAAAAAGTTACTTTTTTAGTTCCTTTGGAAAAAAAGTTACTTTTTTAGTTACTTTGGAAAAAAAAAAATTTTTTTTGTTACTTTGGAAAAAAAAATATTTTTTTAGTTACTTTGGAAAAAAAAAATTTTTTTTAGTTACTTTGGAAAAAAAAATATTTTTTTAGTTTCTTTGGAAAAAAATATATTTTTTTAGTTACTTTGGAAAAAAAGTTACTTTTTTAGTTCCTTTGGAAAAAAAGTTACTTTTTTAGTTACTTTGGAAAAAAATATATTTTTTTAGTTACTTTGGAAAAAAAGTTACTTTTTTAGTTACTTTGGAAAAAAAGTTACTTTTTTAGTTACTTTGGGAAAAAATATATTTTTTTAGTTACTTTGGAAAAAAATATATTTTTTTAGTTACTTTGGAAAAAAAGTTACTTTTTTAGTTACTTTGGAAAAAAAGTTACTTTTTTAGTTACTTTGGGAAAAAAAATATTTTTTTAGTTACTTTGGGAAAAAAAATATTTTTTTAGTTACTTTGGAAAAAAAAATATTTTTTTAGTTACTTTGGAAAAAAAAAAATTT
Source organism: Melanostigma gelatinosum (assembly GCF_949748355.1). Taxonomy (NCBI): domain Eukaryota; kingdom Metazoa; phylum Chordata; class Actinopteri; order Perciformes; family Zoarcidae; genus Melanostigma; species Melanostigma gelatinosum. Next base: position 19,595 of record NW_027635060.1, on the reverse strand, counting down.
TTTTAGTTACTTTGGAAAAAATAATATTTTTTTAGTTACTTTGGAAAAAAAAATATTTTTTTAGTTACTTTGGAAAAAAAAATATTTTTTTAGTTACTTTGGAAAAAAAAATATTTTTTTAATTACTTTGGAAAAAAAATATTTTTTTAGTTACTTTGGGAAAAAAAATATTTTTTTAGTTACTTTGGAAAAAAAATATTTTTTTTAGTTACTTTGGAAAAAAAATATTTTTTTAGTTACTTTGGAAAAAAAAATATTTTTTTAGTTACTTTGGAAAAAAAAATATTTTTTTAGTTACTTTGGAAAAAAAAATATTTTTTTAGTTACTTTGGAAAAAAAAATATTTTTTTAGTTACTTTGGAAAAAAAAATATTTTTTTAGTTACTTTGGGAAAAAAATATTTTTTTAGTTACTTTGGGAAAAAAAATATTTTTTTAGTTACTTTGGAAAAAAAAATATTTTTTTAGTTACTTTGGAAAAAAAAATATTTTTTTAGTTACTTTGGAAAAAAAAATATTTTTTTAGTTACTTTGGAAAAAAAAATATTTTTTTAATTACTTTGGAAAAAAAATATTTTTTTAGTTTCTTTGGAAAAAAAAATATTTTTTTAGTTACTTTGGAAAAAAAAATATTTTTTTAGTTACTTTGGAAAAAAAAAATTTTTTAGTTACTTTGGAAAAAAAAATATTTTTTTAGTTTCTTTGGGAAAAAAAATATTTTTTTAGTTACTTTGGAAAAAAAAATATTTTTTTAGTTACTTTGGAAAAAAAAATATTTTTTTAGTTACTTTGGAAAAAAAAATATTTTTTTAGTTACTTTGGAAAAAAAATATTTTTTTAGTTACTTTGGAAAAAAAAATATTTTTTTAGTTACTTTGGGAAAAAAAATATTTTTTTAGTTACTTTGGAAAAAAAAATATATTTTTTAGTTACTTTGGAAAAAAAAATATTTTTTTAGTTACTTTGGAAAAAAAAATATTTTTTTAGTTACTTTGGAAAAAAAAATATTTTTTTAGTTACTTTGGAAAAAAAAATATTTTTTTAGTTACTTTGGAAAAAACAATATTTTTTTAGTTACTTTGGAAAAAAAAATATTTTTTTAGTTACTTTGGAAAAAAAAATATTTTTTTAGTTACTTTGGAAAAAAAAATATTTTTTTAGTTTCTTTGGAAAAAAAAAAAAATTTTTAGTTACTTTGGAAAAAAAAATATTTTTTTATTTTCTTTGGAAAAAAAAATATTTTTTTAGTTACTTTGGAAAAAAAATTTTTTTTTTAGTTACTTTGGAAAAAAAAATATTTTTTTAGTTACTTTGGAAAAAAAAATATTTTTTTAGTTTCTTTGGAAAAAAAAATATATTTTTAGTTACTTTGGAAAAAAAAATATTTTTTTAGTTACTTTGGAAAAAAAAATATTTTTTTAGTTACTTTGGAAAAAAAAATATTTTTTTAGTTACTTTGGAAAAAAAATATTTTTTTAGTTACTTTGGAAAAAAAAATATTTTTTTAGTTACTTTGGAAAAAAAAATATTTTTTTAGTTACTTTGGAAAAAAAAAAATTTTTTTAATTACTTTGGAAAAAAAAATTTTTTTTAGTTACTTTGGAAAAAAAAAATTTTTTTTAGTTACTTTGGAAAAAAATATATTTTTTTAGTTACTTTGGAAAAAAAAATATTTTTTTAGTTACTTTGGAAAAAAAAATATTTTTTTAGTTACTTTGGAAAAAAAAATATTTTTTTAGTTACTTTGGAAAAAAAAATATTTTTTTAGTTACTTTGGAAAAAAAAATATTTTTTTAGTTACTTTGGAAAAAAATATATTTTTTTAGTTACTTTGGAAAAAAAAATATTTTTTTAGTTACTTTGGAAAAAAAATATTTTTTTAGTTACTTTGGAAAAAAAGTTACTTTTTTAGTTACTTTGGAAAAAAAAATATTTTTTTAGTTTCTTTGGAAAAAAATATATTTTTTTAGTTACTTTGGAAAAAAAAAATTTTTTTTAGTTACTTTGGAAAAAAAAATATTTTTTTAGTTACTTTGGAAAAAAAAATATTTTTTTAGTTACTTTGGAAAAAAATATATTTTTTTAGTTACTTTGGAAAAAAAATATTTTTTTAGTTACTTTGGAAAAAAAAATATTTTTTTAGTTACTTTGGAAAAAAAAAAAATTTTTTAGTTACTTTGGAAAAAAAGTTACTTTTTTAGTTACTTTGGAAAAAAAAATTTTTTAGTTACTTTGGAAAAAAAATTTTTTTTTTAGTTACTTTGGAAAAAAAATTATTTTTTTAGTTTCTTTGGAAAAAAAAATATTTTTTTAGTTACTTTGGAAAAAAAAAAATTTTTTTAGTTACTTTGGAAAAAAAAAGTTACTTTTTTAGTTACTTTGGAAAAAAAAATATTTTTTTAGTTACTTTGGGAAAAAAAATATTTTTTTAGTTACTTTGGAAAAAAAAATATTTTTTTAGTTACTTTGGAAAAAAAAATATTTTTTTAGTTACTTTGGAAAAAAAATATTTTTTTAGTTACTTTGGAAAAAAAAAAATTTTTTAGTTACTTTGGAAAAAAAATATTTTTTTAGTTACTTTGGAAAAAAAAATATTTTTTTAGTTACTTTGGAAAAAAAAATATTTTTTTAGTTACTTTGGAAAAAAAAATATTTTTTTAGTTACTTTGGAAAAAAAAATATTTTTTTAGTTACTTTGGAAAAAAAAATATTTTTTTAGTTACTTTGGAAAAAAAAATATTTTTTTAGTTACTTTGGAAAAAAAAATATTTTTTTAGTTACTTTGGAAAAAAAAAAATTTTTTTAGTTACTTTGGAAAAAAAGTTACTTTTTTAGTTACTTTGGAAAAAAAAAATTTTTTTTAGTTTCTTTGGAAAAAAATATATTTTTTTAGTTACTTTGGAAAAAAAAAATTTTTTTTAGTTACTTTGGAAAAAAAAAAAATTTTTTAGTTACTTTGGAAAAAAAAATATTTTTTTAGTTACTTTGGAAAAAAAAATATTTTTTTAGTTACTTTGGAAAAAAAAATATTTTTTTAGTTACTTTGGAAAAAAAAAATTTTTTTTAGTTACTTTGGAAAAAAAAAATTTTTTAGTTACTTTGGAAAAAAAGTTACTTTTTTAGTTACTTTGGAAAAAAAAATTTCTTTAGTTACTTTGGAAAAAAAAAATTTTTTTTAGTTACTTTGGAAAAAAAATTATTTTTTTAGTTTCTTTGGAAAAAAATATATTTTTTTAGTTACTTTGGAAAAAAAAAAAAAATTTTAGTTACTTTGGAAAAAAAAAAGTTACTTTTTTAGTTACTTTGGAAAAAAAAATATTTTTTTAGTTACTTTGGAAAAAAAAAAATTTTTTTAGTTACTTTGGAAAAAAAAATATTTTTTTAGTTTCTTTGGAAAAAAAAATATTTTTTTAGTTACTTTGGAAAAAAAAATATTTTTTTAGTTACTTTGGAAAAATTTTTTTTTTTTTAGTTACTTTGGAAAAAAAAATATTTTTTTAGTTTCTTTGGAAAAAAAAATATTGTTTTAGTTACTTTGGAAAAAAAATATTTTTTTAGTTACTTTGGAAAAAAAAATATTTTTTTAGTTTCTTTGGAAAAAAAATATTTTTTTAGTTACTTTGGAAAAAAAAATATTTTTTTAGTTACTTTGGAAAAAAAAATATTTTTTTAGTTACTTTGGAAAAAAATATATTTTTTTAGTTTCTTTGGAAAAAAAAATATTGTTTTAGTTACTTTGGAAAAAAAATATTTTTTTAGTTACTTTGGAAAAAAAAATATTTTTTTAGTTACTTTGGAAAAAAAAATATTTTTTTAGTTACTTTGGAAAAAAAATATTTTTTTAGTTACTTTGGAAAAAAAAATATTTTTTTAGTTACTTTGGAAAAAAAAATATTTTTTTAGTTACTTTGGAAAAAAAAATATTTTTTTAGTTACTTTGGAAAAAAAAATATTTTTTTAGTTACTTTGGAAAAAATAATATTTTTTTAGTTACTTTGGAAAAAAAAATATTTTTTTAGTTACTTTGGAAAAAAAAATATTTTTTTAGTTACTTTGGAAAAAAAATATTTTTTTAATTACTTTGGAAAAAAAATATTTTTTTAGTTACTTTGGAAAAAAAATATTTTTTTAGTTACTTTGGAAAAAAAAATATTTTTTTAGTTACTTTGGAAAAAAAAATATTTTTTTAGTTACTTTGGAAAAAAAAATATTTTTTTAGTTACTTTGGAAAAAAAAATATTTTTTTAGTTACTTTGGAAAAAAAAATATTTTTTTAGTTACTTTGGAAAAAAAAATATTTTTTTAGTTACTTTGGAAAAAATTTACTTTTTTAGTTACTTTGGAAAAAAAATTTTTTTTTTAGTTACTTTGGAAAAAAAGTTACTTTTTTAGTTACTTTGGAAAAAAAAATATTTTTTTAGTTACTTTGGAAAAAAAGTTACTTTTTTAGTTACTTTGGGAAAAAAAATATTTTTTTAGTTACTTTGGAAAAAAAATATTTTTTTAGTTACTTTGGAAAAAAAAATATTTTTTTAGTTACTTTGGAAAAAAAAATATTTTTTTAGTTACTTTGGAAAAAAATTTTTTTTTTTAGTTACTTTGGAAAAAAACAAATTTTTTTAGTTACTTTGGAAAAAAAAATATTTTTTTAGTTTCTTTGGAAAAAAAAATATTTTTTTAGTTACTTTGGAAAAAAAAATATTTTTTTAGTTTATTTGGAAAAAAAAATATTTTTTTAGTTACTTTGGAAAAAAAAAATGTTTTAGTTACTTTGGAAAAAAAAATATTTTTTTAGTTTCTTTGGAAAAAAAAATATTTTTTTAGTTACTTTGGAAAAAAAAATATTTTTTTAGTTTCTTTGGAAAAAAAAATATTTTTTTAGTTACTTTGGAAAAAAAAATATTTTTTTAGTTACTTTGGAAAAAAAAATATTTTTTTAGTTACTTTGGAAAAAAAAATATTTTTTTAGTTACTTTGGAAAAAAAAATATTTTTTTAGTTACTTTGGAAAAAAAAATATTTTTTTAGTTACTTTGGAAAAAAAGTTACTTTTTTAGTTACTTTGGAAAAAAAAATATTTTTTTAGTTACTTTGGGAAAAAAAATATTTTTTTAGTTACTTTGGGAAAAAAAATATTTTTTTAGTTACTTTGGAAAAAAAAATATTTTTTTAGTTACTTTGGAAAAAAAAATATTTTTTTAGTTACTTTGGAAAAAAAAATATTTTTTTAGTTACTTTGGAAAAAAAAATATTTTTTTAGTTACTTTGGAAAAAAAATATTTTTTTAGTTACTTTGGAAAAAAAAATATTTTTTTAGTTACTTTGGAAAAAAAAATATTTTTTTAGTTTCTTTGGAAAAAAAAATATTTTTTTAGTTTCTTTGGAAAAAAAAATATTTTTTTAGTTACTTTGGAAAAAAAAATATTTTTTTAGTTACTTTGGAAAAAATTTTTTTTTTTTAGTTACTTTGGAAAAAAAAATATTTTTTTAGTTTCTTTGGAAAAAAAAATAATTTTTTAGTTACTTTGGAAAAAAAAATATTTTTTTAGTTTCTTTGGAAAATTTTTTTTTTTTTTAGTTACTTTGGAAAAAAAAATATTTTTTTAGTTACTTTGGGAAAAAAAATATTTTTTTAGTTACTTTGGAAAAAAAAATATTTTTTTAGTTTCTTTGGAAAAAAAAATATTTTTTTAGTTACTTTGGAAAAAAAGTTACTTTTTTAGTTACTTTGGAAAAAAAGTTACTTTTTTAGTTACTTTGGAAAAAAAAATATTTTTTTAGTTACTTTGGAAAAAAAAATATTTTTTTAGTTACTTTGGAAAAAAATATATTTTTTTAGTTACTTTGGAAAAAAAAATATTTTTTTAGTTACTTTGGAAAAAAAAAATTTTTTTTAGTTACTTTGGAAAAAAAAAATTTTTTTTAGTTTCTTTGAAAAAAAAAAAGTTTTTTAGTTCCTTTGGAAAAAAAAATTTTTTTTTAGTTACTTTGGAAAAAAAAATATTTTTTTAGTTACTTTGGAAAAAAAAATTTTTTTTAGTTACTTTGGAAAAAAAAAAAAATTTTTAGTTACTTTGGAAAAAAAAATATTTTTTTAGTTTCTTTGGAAAAAAAAAATTTTTTTTAGTTACTTTGGAAAAAAAAATATTTTTTTAGTTTCTTTGGGAAAAAAAATATTTTTTTAGTTACTTTGGAAAAAAATATATTTTTTTAGTTACTTTGGAAAAAAAAAAATTTTTTTAGTTACTTTGGAAAAAAAAATATTTTTTTAGTTTCTTTGGAAAAAAATATATTTTTTTAGTTACTTTGGAAAAAAAAATATTTTTTTAGTTACTTTGGAAAAAAAAATATTTTTTTAGTTACTTTGGAAAAAAAATATTTTTTTAGTTACTTTGGAAAAAAAATATTTTTTTAGTTACTTTGGAAAAAAAAATATTTTTTTAGTTACTTTGGAAAAAAAAATATTTTTTTAGTTACTTTGGAAAAAAAATTATTTTTTTAGTTACTTTGGAAAAAAAAATATTTTTTTAGTTACTTTGGAAAAAAAAATATTTTTTTAGTTACTTTGGAAAAAAAGTTACTTTTTTAGTTACTTTGGAAAAAAAGTTACTTTTTTAGTTACTTTGGGAAAAAAAATATTTTTTTAGTTACTTTGGAAAAAAAAATATTTTTTTAGTTACTTTGGAAAAAAATATATTTTTTTAGTTACTTTGGAAAAAAAAATATTTTTTTAGTTACTTTGGAAAAAAAAATTTTTTTTTAGTTACTTTGGAAAAAAAAAATTTTTTTTAGTTTCTTTGGAAAAAAAAAAGTTTTTTAGTTCCTTTGGAAAAAAAAATTTTTTTTTAGTTACTTTGGAAAAAAAAATATTTTTTTAGTTACTTTGGAAAAAAAAATTTTTTTTAGTTACTTTGGAAAAAAAAAAAATTTTTTAGTTACTTTGGAAAAAAAAATATTTTTTTAGTTTCTTTGGAAAAAAAAAATTTTTTTTAGTTACTTTGGAAAAAAAAATATTTTTTTAGTTTCTTTGGGAAAAAAAATATTTTTTTAGTTACTTTGGAAAAAAATATATTTTTTTAGTTACTTTGGAAAAAAAAAAAATTTTTTAGTTACTTTGGAAAAAAAAATATTTTTTTAGTTTCTTTGGAAAAAAATATATTTTTTTAGTTACTTTGGAAAAAAAAATATTTTTTTAGTTACTTTGGAAAAAAAAATATTTTTTTAGTTACTTTGGAAAAAAAATATTTTTTTAGTTACTTTGGAAAAAAAATATTTTTTTAGTTACTTTGGAAAAAAATTATTTTTTTAGTTACTTTGGAAAAAAAAATATTTTTTTAGTTACTTTGGAAAAAAAAATATTTTTTTAGTTACTTTGGAAAAAAAAAATTTTTTTAGTTACTTTGGAAAAAAAAATATTTTTTTAGTTACTTTGGAAAAAAAAATATTTTTTTAGTTACTTTGGAAAAAAAAATATTTTTTTAGTTACTTTGGAAAAAAAAATATTTTTTTAGTTACTTTGGAAAAAAAAATATTTTTTTAGTTACTTTGGAAAAAAAAATATTTTTTTAGTTACTTTGGGAAAAAAAATATTTTTTTAGTTACTTTGGGAAAAAAAATATTTTTTTAGTTACTTTGGAAAAAAAAATATTTTTTTAGTTACTTTGGAAAAAAAAATATTTTTTTAGTTACTTTGGAAAAAAAAATATTTTTTTAGTTACTTTGGAAAAAAAAATATTTTTTTAGTTACTTTGGAAAAAAAATATTTTTTTAGTTACTTTGGAAAAAAAAATATTTTTTTAGTTACTTTGGAAAAAAAAATATTTTTTTAGTTTCTTTGGAAAAAAAAATATTTTTTTAGTTTCTTTGGAAAAAAAAATATTTTTTTAGTTACTTTGGAAAAAAAAATATTTTTTTAGTTACTTTGGAAAAAAAAATTTTTTTTTAGTTACTTTGGAAAAAAAAATATTTTTTTAGTTTCTTTGGAAAAAAAAAAAATTTTTTAGTTACTTTGGAAAAAAAAATATTTTTTTAGTTTCTTTGGAAAATTTTTTTTTTTTTTAGTTACTTTGGAAAAAAAAATTTTTTTTTAGTTACTTTGGAAAAAAAAATATTTTTTTAGTTACTTTGGAAAAAAAAATATTTTTTTAGTTTCTTTGGAAAAAAAAATATTTTTTTAGTTACTTTGGAAAAAAAGTTACTTTTTTAGTTACTTTGGAAAAAAAGTTACTTTTTTAGTTACTTTGGAAAAAAAAATATTTTTTTAGTTACTTTGGAAAAAAAAATATTTTTTTAGTTACTTTGGAAAAAAATATATTTTTTTAGTTACTTTGGAAAAAAAAATATTTTTTTAGTTACTTTGGAAAAAAAAAATTTTTTTTAGTTACTTTGGAAAAAAAAAAAAAATTTTAGTTTCTTTGGAAAAAAAAAAGTTTTTTAGTTCCTTTGGAAAAAAAAATATTTTTTTAGTTACTTTGGAAAAAAAAATATTTTTTTAGTTACTTTGGAAAAATTTTTTTTTTTTTAGTTACTTTGGAAAAAAAAAAAATTTTAGTTACTTTGGAAAAAAAAATATTTTTTTAGTTTCTTTGGAAAAAAAAAATTTTTTTTAGTTACTTTGGAAAAAAAAATTTTTTTTTAGTTTCTTTGGGAAAAAAAATATTTTTTTAGTTACTTTGGAAAAAAATATATTTTTTTAGTTACTTTTGAAAAAAAAAAAATTTTTTAGTTACTTTGGAAAAAAAAATATTTTTTTTGTTTCTTTGGAAAAAAAAATATTTTTTTAGTTACTTTGGAAAAAAAAATATTTTTTTAGTTACTTTGGAAAAAAAAATATTTTTTTAGTTACTTTGGAAAAAAAATATTTTTTTAGTTACTTTGGAAAAAAAATATTTTTTTAGTTACTTTGGAAAAAAAAATATTTTTTTAGTTACTTTGGAAAAAAAAATATTTTTTTAGTTACTTTGGAAAAAAAATTATTTTTTTAGTTACTTTGGAAAAAAAAATATTTTTTTAGTTACTTTGGAAAAAAAAATATTTTTTTAGTTACTTTGGAAAAAAAAAAATTTTTTAGTTACTTTGGAAAAAAAAAATTTTTTTAGTTACTTTGGAAAAAAAAAAATTTTTTTAGTTACTTTGGAAAAAAAAATATATTTTTAGTTACTTTGGAAAAAAAAAATGTTTTAGTTACTTTGGAAAAAAAAATATTTTTTTAGTTTCTTTGGAAAAAAAAAATATTTTTTAGTTACTTTGGAAAAAAAAATATTTTTTTAGTTACTTTGGAAAAAAAAATATTTTTTTAGTTACTTTGGAAAAAAAAATATTTTTTTAGTTACTTTGGAAAAAAAAATATTTTTTTAGTTACTTTGGAAAAAAAAATATTTTTTTAGTTACTTTGGAAAAAAAAATATTTTTTTAGTTACTTTGGAAAAAAAAATATTTTTTTAGTTACTTTGGAAAAAAAAATATTTTTTTAGTTACTTTGGAAAAAAAAATATTTTTTTAGTTACTTTGGAAAAAAAAATATTTTTTTAGTTCCTTTGGAAAAAAAAATATTTTTTTAGTTACTTTGGAAAAAAAAATATTTTTTTAGTTACTTTGGAAAAAAAAAAAAAATTTTAGTTACTTTGGAAAAAAAAAAAATTTTTAGTTTCTTTGGAAAAAAAATTTTTTTTTAGTTCCTTTGGAAAAAAAAATATTTTTTTAGTTTCTTTGGAAAAAAAAATATTTTTTTAGTTACTTTGGAAAAAAAAAATTTTTTTTAGTTACTTTGGAAAAAAAAATATTTTTTTAGTTTCTTTGGAAAAAAAAATATTTTTTTAGTTACTTTGGAAAAAAAAATATTTTTTTAGTTACTTTGGAAAAAAAAATATTTTTTTAGTTACTTTGGAAAAAAAAATATTTTTTTAGTTACTTTGGAAAAAAAAATATTTTTTTAGTTACTTTGGAAAAAAAAATATTTTTTTAGTTACTTTGGAAAAAAAAATATTTTTTTAGTTACTTTGTGAAAAAAAATATTTTTTTAGTTACTTTGGAAAAAAAAATATTTTTTTAGTTACTTTGGAAAAAAAAATATTTTTTTAGTTACTTTGGAAAAAAAAAAAAAATTTTAGTTACTTTGGAAAAAAAAATATTTTTTTAGTTTCTTTGGAAAAAAAAATATTTTTTTAGTTACTTTGGAAAAAAAGTTACTTTTTTAGTTCCTTTGGAAAAAAAAGTTACTTTTTTAGTTACTTTGGAAAAAAAAATATTTTTTTAGTTACTTTGGAAAAAACGTTACTTTTTTAGTTACTTTGGAAAAAAAGTTACTTTTTTAGTTACTTTGGAAAAAAAAATATTTTTTTAGTTACTTTGGAAAAAAAATATTTTTTTAGTTACTTTGGAAAAAAAAATATTTTTTTAGTTACTTTGGAAAAAAAAATATTTTTTAAATTACTTTGGAAAAAAAATATTTTTTTAGTTACTTTGGAAAAAAAAATATTTTTTTAGTTACTTTGGAAAATTTTTTTTTTTTTTAGTTACTTTGGAAAAAAAAATTTTTTTTTAGTTACTTTGGAAAAAAAAATATTTTTTTAGTTACTTTGGAAAAAAAAAATATTTTTTTAGTTTCTTTGGAAAAAAAAATATTTTTTTAGTTACTTTGGAAAAAAAAAATTTTTTAGTTACTTTGGAAAAAAAGTTACTTTTTTAGTTACTTTGGAAAAAAAAATATTTTTTTAGTTACTTTGGAAAAAAAAATATTTTTTTAGTTACTTTGGAAAAAAATATATTTTTTTAGTTACTTTGGAAAAAAAAATATTTTTTTAGTTACTTTGGAAAAAAAAAATTTTTTTTAGTTACTTTGGAAAAAAAAAAAAAATTTTAGTTTCTTTGGAAAAAAAAAAGTTTTTTAGTTCCTTTGGAAAAAAAAATATTTTTTTAGTTACTTTGGAAAAAAAAATATTTTTTTAGTTACTTTGGAAAAATTTTTTTTTTTTTAGTTACTTTGGAAAAAAAAAAAATTTTAGTTACTTTGGAAAAAAAAATATTTTTTTAGTTTCTTTGGAAAAAAAAAATTTTTTTTAGTTACTTTGGAAAAAAAAATTTTTTTTTAGTTTCTTTGGGAAAAAAAATATTTTTTTAGTTACTTTGGAAAAAAATATATTTTTTTAGTTACTTTTGAAAAAAAAAAAATTTTTTAGTTACTTTGGAAAAAAAAATATTTTTTTTGTTTCTTTGAAAAAAAAATATTTTTTTAGTTACTTTGGAAAAAAAAATATTTTTTTAGTTACTTTGGAAAAAAAAATATTTTTTTAGTTACTTTGGAAAAAAAATATTTTTTTAGTTACTTTGGAAAAAAAATATTTTTTTAGTTACTTTGGAAAAAAAAATATTTTTTTAGTTACTTTGGAAAAAAAAATATTTTTTTAGTTACTTTGGAAAAAAAATTATTTTTTTAGTTACTTTGGAAAAAAAAATATTTTTTTAGTTACTTTGGAAAAAAAAATATTTTTTTAGTTACTTTGGAAAAAAAAAATTTTTTAGTTACTTTGGAAAAAAAAAATTTTTTTAGTTACTTTGGAAAAAAAAAAATTTTTTTAGTTACTTTGGAAAAAAAAATATATTTTTAGTTACTTTGGAAAAAAAAAATGTTTTAGTTACTTTGGAAAAAAAAATATTTTTTAGTTTCTTTGGAAAAAAAAAATATTTTTTAGTTACTTTGGAAAAAAAAATATTTTTTTAGTTACTTTGGAAAAAAAAATATTTTTTTAGTTACTTTGGAAAAAAAAATATTTTTTTAGTTACTTTGGAAAAAAAAATATTTTTTTAGTTACTTTGGAAAAAAAAATATTTTTTTAGTTACTTTGGAAAAAAAAATATTTTTTTAGTTACTTTGGAAAAAAAAATATTTTTTTAGTTACTTTGGAAAAAAAAATATTTTTTTAGTTACTTTGGAAAAAAAAATATTTTTTTAGTTACTTTGGAAAAAAAATATTTTTTTAGTTCCTTTGGAAAAAAAAATATTTTTTAGTTACTTTGGAAAAAAAAATATTTTTTTAGTTACTTTGGAAAAAAAAAAAAAATTTTAGTTACTTTGGAAAAAAAAAAAATTTTTAGTTTCTTTGGAAAAAAAATTTTTTTTAGTTCCTTTGGAAAAAAAAATATTTTTTTAGTTTCTTTGGAAAAAAAAATATTTTTTTAGTTACTTTGGAAAAAAAAAATTTTTTTAGTTACTTTGGAAAAAAAAATATTTTTTTAGTTTCTTTGGAAAAAAAATATTTTTTAGTTACTTTGGAAAAAAAAATATTTTTTTAGTTACTTTGGAAAAAAAATATTTTTTTAGTTACTTTGGAAAAAAAAATATTTTTTTAGTTACTTTGGAAAAAAAAATATTTTTTTAGTTACTTTGGAAAAAAAAATATTTTTTTAGTTACTTGGAAAAAAAAATATTTTTTTAGTTACTTTGTGAAAAAAAATATTTTTTTAGTTACTTTGGAAAAAAAAATATTTTTTTAGTTACTTTGGAAAAAAAAATATTTTTTTAGTTACTTTGGAAAAAAAAAAAAATTTTAGTTACTTTGGAAAAAAAATATTTTTTTAGTTTCTTTGGAAAAAAAAATATTTTTTTAGTTACTTTGGAAAAAAGTTACTTTTTTAGTTCCTTTGGAAAAAAAAGTTACTTTTTTAGTTACTTTGGAAAAAAAAATATTTTTTTAGTTACTTTGGAAAAAACGTTACTTTTTTAGTTACTTTGGAAAAAAAGTTACTTTTTTAGTTACTTTGGAAAAAAAAATATTTTTTTAGTTACTTTGGAAAAAAAATATTTTTTTAGTTACTTTGGAAAAAAAATATTTTTTTAGTTACTTGGAAAAAAAAATATTTTTTAAATTACTTTGGAAAAAAAATATTTTTTAGTTACTTGGAAAAAAAATATTTTTTTAGTTACTTTGGAAAAAAAAATATTTTTTTAGTTACTTTGGAAAAAAAAATATTTTTTTAGTTACTTTGGAAAAAAAAATATTTTTTAGTTACTTTGGAAAAAAAAATATTTTTTAGTTACTTTGGGAAAAAAAATATTTTTTTAGTTACTTTGGAAAAAAAAATATTTTTTTAGTTACTTTGGAAAAAAAAATATTTTTTTAGTTACTTTGGGAAAAAAAATATTTTTTTAGTTACTTTGGAAAAAAAAATATTTTTTTAGTTACTTTGGAAAAAAAAATATTTTTTTAGTTACTTTGGAAAAAAAAATATTTTTTTAGTTACTTTGGAAAAAAAAAATTTTTTTTAGTTACTTTGGAAAAAAAATATTTTTTTAGTTACTTTGGAAAAAAAAAATTTTTTAGTTACTTTGGAAAAAAAATATTTTTTTAGTTTCTTTGGAAAAAAAATATTTTTTTAGTTACTTTGGAAAAAAAGTTACTTTTTTAGTTCCTTTGGAAAAAAAGTTACTTTTTTAGTTACTTTGGAAAAAAAAAATTTTTTTTAGTTACTTTGGAAAAAAGTTACTTTTTTAGTTACTTTGGAAAAAAAGTTACTTTTTTAGTTACTTTGGAAAAAAAATTTTTTTTTAGTTCCTTTGGAAAAAAAAATATTTTTTTAGTTACTTTGGAAAAAAAATATTTTTTTAGTTCCTTTGGAAAAAAAAATATTTTTTTAGTTACTTTGGAAAAAAAATATTTTTTTAGTTACTTTGGAAAAAAAAATATTTTTTTAGTTACTTTGGAAAAAAAAATATTTTTTTACTTTGGAAAAAAAAATATTTTTTTAGTTACTTTGGAAAAAAAATATATTTTTTAGTTACTTTGGAAAAAAAAATATTTTTTTAGTTTCTTTGGAAAAAAAAATATTTTTTTAGTTACTTTGGAAAAAAAGTTACTTTTTTAGTTCCTTTGGAAAAAAAGTTACTTTTTTAGTTACTTTGGAAAAAAAAAATTTTTTTTAGTTACTTTGGAAAAAAAGTTACTTTTTTAGTTACTTTGGAAAAAAAGTTACTTTTTTAGTTACTTTGGAAAAAAAAATATTTTTTTAGTTACTTTGGGAAAAAAAATATTTTTTTAGTTACTTTGGAAAAAAAAATATTTTTTTAGTTACTTTGGAAAAAATAATATTTTTTTAGTTACTTTGGAAAAAAAAATATTTTTTTAGTTACTTTGGAAAAAAAAATATTTTTTTAGTTTCTTTGGAAAAAAAAATATTTTTTTAATTACTTTGGAAAAAAAATATTTTTTTAGTTACTTTGGAAAAAAAAATATTTTTTTAGTTACTTTGGAAAAAAAATATTTTTTTAGTTACTTTGGAAAAAAAATATTTTTTTAGTTACTTTGGAAAAAAAAATATTTTTTTAGTTACTTTGGAAAAAAAAATATTTTTTTAGTTACTTTGGAAAAAAAATTATTTTTTTAGTTACTTTGGGAAAAAAAATATTTTTTTAGTTACTTTGGAAAAAAAATTATTTTTTTAGTTACTTTGGAAAAAAAATATATATTTTTTAGTTACTTTGGAAAAAAAAAATTTTTTTAGTTACTTTGGAAAAAAAAAAAATTTTTTAGTTACTTTGGAAAAAAAAATATTTTTTTAGTTACTTTGGAAAAAAAAAATTTTTTAGTTACTTTGGAAAAAAAATTATTTTTTTAGTTACTTTGGAAAAAAAAATTTTTTTTTAGTTACTTTGGAAAAAAAAATATTTTTTTAGTTACTTTGGAAAAAAAAATATTTTTTTAGTTACTTTGGAAAAAAAAATATTTTTTTAGTTACTTTGGAAAAAAAAAAAATTTTTTAGTTACTTTGGAAAAAAAAAATATTTTTTAGTTACTTTGGAAAAAAAAATATTTTTTTAGTTTCTTTGGAAAAAAAAAAATTTTTTTTAGTTACTTTGGAAAAAAAAATATTTTTTTAGTTTCTTTGGGAAAAAAAATATTTTTTTAGTTACTTTGGAAAAAAAAATATTTTTTTAGTTACTTTGGAAAAAAAAAATTTTTTTAGTTACTTTGGAAAAAAAAATATTTTTTTAGTTTCTTTGGAAAAAAAAATATTTTTTTAGTTACTTTGGAAAAAAATATATTTTTTTAGTTACTTTGGAAAAAAAAAAAAATTTTTAGTTACTTTGGAAAAAAAAATATTTTTTTAGTTTCTTTGGAAAAAAAAATATTTTTTTAGTTACTTTGGAAAAAAAAAAAATTTTTTAGTTACTTTGGAAAAAAAATTATTTTTTTAGTTACTTTGGAAAAAAAAATTTTTTTTAGTTACTTTGGAAAAAAAAAATTTTTTTTAGTTTCTTTGGAAAAAAAAAATATTTTTTAGTTACTTTGGAAAAAAAAATATTTTTTTAGTTACTTTGGAAAAAAAAATATTTTTTTAGTTACTTTGGAAAAAAAAATATTTTTTTAGTTACTTTGGAAAAAAAAATATTTTTTTAGTTACTTTGGAAAAAAAAATATTTTTTTAGTTACTTTGGAAAAAAAAATATTTTTTTAGTTACTTTGGAAAAAAAAATATTTTTTTAGTTACTTTGGAAAAAAAATATTTTTTTAGTTACTTTGGAAAAAAAAATATTTTTTTAGTTACTTTGGAAAAAAAAATATTTTTTTAGTTCCTTTGGAAAAAAAAATATTTTTTTAGTTACTTTGGAAAAAAAAATATTTTTTTAGTTACTTTGGAAAAAAAATAAATTTTTTAGTTACTTTGGAAAAAAAAAAATTTTTTTAGTTTCTTTGGAAAAAAAAATTTTTTTTAGTTCCTTTGGAAAAAAAATATTTTTTTAGTTTCTTTGGAAAAAAAAATATTTTTTTAGTTACTTTGGAAAAAAAAAATTTTTTTTAGTTACTTTGGAAAAAAAAATATTTTTTTAGTTTCTTTGGAAAAAAAAATATTTTTTTAGTTACTTTGGAAAAAAAATATTTTTTTAGTTACTTTGGAAAAAAAAATATTTTTTTAGTTACTTTGGAAAAAAAAATATTTTTTTAGTTACTTTGGAAAAAAAAATATTTTTTTAGTTACTTTGGAAAAAAAAATATTTTTTTAGTTACTTTGGAAAAAAAAATATTTTTTTAGTTACTTTGTGAAAAAAAATATTTTTTTAGTTACTTTGGAAAAAAAAATATTTTTTTAGTTACTTTGGAAAAAAAAATATTTTTTTAGTTACTTTGGAAAAAAAAAAAATTTTAGTTACTTTGGAAAAAAAAATATTTTTTTAGTTTCTTTGGAAAAAAAAATATTTTTTTAGTTACTTTGGAAAAAAGTTACTTTTTTAGTTCCTTTGGAAAAAAAGTTACTTTTTTAGTTACTTTGGAAAAAAAAATATTTTTTTAGTTACTTTGGAAAAAACGTTACTTTTTTAGTTACTTTGGAAAAAAAGTTACTTTTTTAGTTACTTTGGAAAAAAAAATATTTTTTTAGTTACTTTGGGAAAAAAAATATTTTTTTAGTTACTTTGGAAAAAAAAATATTTTTTTAGTTACTTTGGAAAAAAAAAATAATTTTTAGTTACTTTGGAAAAAAAAATATTTTTTTAGTTTCTTTGGAAAAAAATATTTTTTTTAGTTACTTTGGAAAAAAAAATATTTTTTTAGTTACTTTGGAAAAAAAGTTACTTTTTTAGTTACTTTGGAAAAAAAGTTACTTTTTTAGTTACTTTGGAAAAAAAGTTACTTTTTTAGTTACTTTGGAAAAAAAAATATTTTTTTAGTTACTTTGGAAAAAAAGTTACTTTTTTAGTTACTTTGGAAAAAAAGTTACTTTTTTAGTTACTTTGGAAAAAAAAATTTTTTTTGTTACTTTGGAAAAAAAATATTTTTTTAGTTACTTTGGAAAAAAAAATATTTTTTTAGTTACTTTGGAAAAAAAATATTTTTTTAGTTACTTTGGAAAAAAAATATTGTTTTAGTTACTTTGGAAAAAAAATATTTTTTTAGTTACTTTGGAAAAAAAATATTTTTTTAGTTACTTTGGAAAAAAAAATATTTTTTTAGTTACTTTGGAAAGAAAAATATTTTTTTAGTTACTTTGGAAAAAAATATATTTTTTTAGTTACTTTGGAAAAAAAAATATTTTTTTAGTTACTTTGGAAAAAAAAATATTTGTTTAGTTACTTTGGAAAAAAAATATTTTTTTAGTTACTTTGGAAAAAAAAATATTTTTTTAGTTACTTTGGAAAAAAAAATATTTTTTTAGTTACTTTGGAAAAAAAGTTACTTTTTTAGTTCCTTTGGAAAAAAAGTTACTTTTTTAGTTACTTTGGAAAAAAAAAAATTTTTTTAGTTACTTTGGAAAAAAAGTTACTTTTTTAGTTACTTTGGAAAAAAAGTTACTTTTTTAGTTACTTTGGAAAAAAAAATATTTTTTTAGTTACTTTGGGAAAAAAAATATTTTTTTAGTTACTTTGGAAAAAAAAATATTTTTTTAGTTACTTTGGAAAAAAAAATATTTTTTTAGTTACTTTGGAAAAAATAATATTTTTTTAGTTACTTTGGAAAAAAAAATATTTTTTTAGTTACTTTGGAAAAAAAAATATTTTTTTAGTTACTTTGGAAAAAAAAATATTTTTTTAATTACTTTGGAAAAAAAATATTTTTTTAGTTACTTTGGAAAAAAAAATATTTTTTTAGTTACTTTGGAAAAAAAAATTTTTTTTTAGTTACTTTGGAAAAAAAAATATTTTTTTAGTTACTTTGGAAAAAAAAATATTTTTTTAGTTACTTTGGAAAAAAAAATATTTTTTTAGTTACTTTGGAAAAAAAAATATTTTTTTAGTTACTTTGGAAAAAAAAAAAAATTTTTAGTTACTTTGGAAAAAAAAATATTTTTTTAGTTTCTTTGGAAAAAAAAAATTTTTTTTAGTTACTTTGGAAAAAAAAATATTTTTTTAGTTTCTTTGGGAAAAAAAATATTTTTTTAGTTACTTTGGAAAAAAAAATATTTTTTTAGTTACTTTGGAAAAAAAAAAATTTTTTTAGTTACTTTGGAAAAAAAAATATTTTTTTAGTTTCTTTGGAAAAAAAAATATTTTTTTAGTTACTTTGGAAAAAAAAATATTTTTTTAGTTACTTTGGAAAAAAAAATATTTTTTTAGTTACTTTGGAAAAAAAATATTTTTTTAGTTACTTTGGAAAAAAAATATTTTTTTAGTTACTTTGGAAAAAAAAATATTTTTTTAGTTACTTTGGAAAAAAAAATATTTTTTTAGTTACTTTGGAAAAAAAATTATTTTTTTAGTTACTTTGGGAAAAAAAATATTTTTTTAGTTACTTTGGAAAAAAAATTATTTTTTTAGTTACTTTGGAAAAAAAATATATATTTTTTAGTTACTTTGGAAAAAAAAATATTTTTTTAGTTACTTTGGAAAAAAAAAAAATTTTTTAGTTACTTTGGAAAAAAAAATATTTTTTTAGTTACTTTGGAAAAAAAAAAAAAATTTTAGTTACTTTGGAAAAAAAATTATTTTTTTAGTTACTTTGGAAAAAAAAATTTTTTTTTAGTTACTTTGGAAAAAAAAATATTTTTTTAGTTACTTTGGAAAAAAAAATATTTTTTTAGTTACTTTGGAAAAAAAAATATTTTTTTAGTTACTTTGGAAAAAAAAAAATTTTTTTAGTTACTTTGGAAAAAAAAATATTTTTTTAGTTTCTTTGGAAAAAAAAATTTTTTTTTAGTTACTTTGGAAAAAAAAATATTTTTTTAGTTTCTTTGGGAAAAAAAATATTTTTTTAGTTACTTTGGAAAAAAATATATTTTTTTAGTTACTTTGGAAAAAAAAATTTTTTTTAGTTACTTTGGAAAAAAAAATATTTTTTTAGTTTCTTTGGAAAAAAAAATATTTTTTTAGTTACTTTGGAAAAAAAAATATTTTTTTAGTTACTTTGGAAAAAAAAATATTTTTTTAGTTACTTTGGAAAAAAAATATTTTTTTAGTTACTTTGGAAAAAAAATATTTTTTTAGTTACTTTGGAAAAAAAAATATTTTTTTAGTTACTTTGGAAAAAAAAATATTTTTTTAGTTACTTTGGAAAAAAAATTATTTTTTTAGTTACTTTGGAAAAAAATATATATTTTTTAGTTACTTTGGAAAAAAAAATATTTTTTTAGTTACTTTGGAAAAAAAAAATATTTTTTAGTTACTTTGGAAAAAAAAATATTTTTTTAGTTACTTTGGAAAAAAAAAAAATTTTTTAGTTACTTTGGAAAAAAATTTATTTTTTTAGTTACTTTGGAAAAAAAAAATTTTTTTAGTTACTTTGGAAAAAAAAATTTTTTTTTAGTTTCTTTGGAAAAAAAAAATTTTTTTTAGTTACTTTGGAAAAAAAAAAATTTTTTTAGTTTCTTTGGAAAAAAAAATATTTTTTTAGTTACTTTGGAAAAAAAAAATTTTTTTTAGTTTCTTTGGAAAAAAAAATATTTTTTTAGTTACTTTGGAAAAAAAAATATTTTTTTAGTTACTTTGGAAAAAAAAAATAATTTTTAGTTACTTTGGAAAAAAAAATATTTTTTTAGTTTCTTTGGAAAAAAAAATTTTTTTTAGTTACTTTGGAAAAAAAAATATTTTTTTAGTTACTTTGGAAAAAAAGTTACTTTTTTAGTTACTTTGGAAAAAAAGTTACTTTTTTAGTTACTTTGGAAAAAAAGTTAC